>NW_027396259.1:0-13687 GCF_047715535.1 Aspergillus foveolatus | reverse complement strand
GGAGAGAGGGTTCATGTTTCTGTCTTTTATTTGTTTCTCTAAGCTTGTGATACTCGTTTATACAGGACAGCTAGTTGAAAACAATACTACCTACGCCCGTGACAGATCCATCCTTGAAACTTTGGATCCTGTTGAGTCGTCTTGGGAGGACGTCGAATCCCAAATTCGCCCACCGTGCGCATTTCATGGAAATTCTTAGTGTAATCTAAGGCTACGCTACAAGGTCTAAAGACTATTCCAGGATTCATGATCTAGACCTCCTCTTGCCCCCGGATGATATATATATAATGGATGCAGGGACGGGTGCCGAGTGGAGTATATGGATGCTGCAAGAGATGGCAATCTAGATTCTTTTAATATAGATTTGGGCTTAGATCCAGAGCTCTCATTACCTGAAGTTGGTGTCGAAGGATTGATCTGGAGGGACCTGTATGTCTTAATAATTGCTATCAGATGTACGTTAATCCGCACCGCCGACATCTTTAGGATCGTTGAGAGCCAAGCTTAGCAAAGTCAACAATATCTTCCCCTCCATAATAACAGCCACGTCCGCTCGCTGGTCCGGTTGACGGGTTAACCCTGAGGACATCTAGACAGAACAAGCAGAATCGATAAATCTACAATGGCGGGGACACTGAATGGGCGCCGCAACGCCTGATGGTGCAGTGCGCAGGACCAGAAGCACATATTCAAAATTTATAGCCTTCGTATTAAGGCTACTATATGCACTCGTTGTTGATCAAGGAACATCCCGCATTGAAGATTAACTTTTTTCCGGCAGGTAGTACTGCCTCCAACTATCCTCTAGAACCCTAAGCACTCCTTGATCTTTCGGTTCGATATTGAAGCTTCACGGTCCTCTAGCGGTAGCGTCACAGAAACGAGGACAGCTCTTGGCAAGTTCTTCAGCCCTCTTGTTGTTCGTGAGCTCGTCATTCACTGCATCAAACACCTGAAACCCCAGTCCATCGACCTCGGACCCGCCAACACATGGCGCCGTGGTCCCTGCCATCAACATATGACCACCATTTCTCCGGCTCCGTGGCATAGCCTTCGAAAATATTGTTATCTGGCACAAGCATGTTCCTCTGGGTGCCCTTGGAGATGGATGACAGCGCCGGGGTACTGGAGGCTTGGGTAGGTAGGTCTCGGTCACGGCTAATGCGAGGTGGGGGCGTTGTACATATTTTTGCATTGTGGACTGTTTAGGTGCTATATCAAGGTTCAAGAGGCGTACCTTGGGAGAAGTGGCTATGATATCGCCGACAACGCCAGAGCTGCCGGTTATGATGATGCACTTCCTGATCGCGTGTATTTTTTTACTGAATAAGCCGGGGGTAGTAACCGCCAGAGAGCCACCTTGCTGCATCATCACAATGGTCGCAACAACGCTTCACGCAACTTCGGTTCATATTATACATTCCGACATCATATCCGGGCCGGTAGGTGGGTTCGGGAACTTGCGGGCCACCGGACTAGGGAGTTGGGTCTTGATAGAACTGGGCCTCCCCAGCCGTGGAGTACGAAGATACGGGTTCTTGATTACTCTTTCTTCTTTGGATCAGACCAATTCTTGCCTACTAGGATACGGATAGTCTTTGTAATTGTATGAGAAACCTGCAGCTAAAAAAGCGGGATCTGATTTACACATCTCTATATCCCTCTTCCATCCCAACAAGACAACGAGCCACGAAGGGGATGATTGTCACCTTCCCGATCAAGCTATGCATTTAGCGATCTTCCCTTTGAAAGAGCCCTTCTTATACAAGAGACTTTCTCTTTCAATCTAATTGGTTTGGTCAGTTTGGTACAGCTTAAGAGGTATCGAAATGCAAAGACAACTGACATTATTATACAAGAGCAGCAGGCTAGAGTAAGATAGTTTATATTGTGCAGTTTTGCATCTGTAAGCATAGACCTTGACACAACCCGGGGGT
The DNA here is from genome assembly GCF_047715535.1 of Aspergillus foveolatus. Taxonomy (NCBI): domain Eukaryota; kingdom Fungi; phylum Ascomycota; class Eurotiomycetes; order Eurotiales; family Aspergillaceae; genus Aspergillus; species Aspergillus foveolatus. Next base: position 11,750 of record NW_027396259.1, on the reverse strand, counting down.
TACCCGTCATGGGCCGGTTTGGATATACAGTCTGAACCCGCGGGTTGAGAACGGGCCCACAGCTTCAACCCGTAGGGGTTTTGGGTAACCCGCAGATTGGCAAATACTGCAAACATGCTGTAATTATAAACCTATTATTTAAATAACTTCATTTTTTTTTTGCCGAAAATATAGCCTATCAGGATACCTTACCCATAATAGGTTCTTGGCGATTAAACTGTGGGTTAAAACCCGCACGGGTTCGCGGGTTCTGACCTTAGACCCGCCAAGTGTGGAACCAAGATGCTTATCCCATTCGTAGGTGCCCGAAGGCTCTGCTAAAAGGGATATAATGACTAAGCCGAGGTCGACCTCAGGGGCAGGCGGTGCCGTAGGGCAGTATGCCCCGACACCAAGGTTTTGTCACGGTCTACTCATGCACGGGAAGGCCGATAACTTTCTTTTCTTCTTGATTAGGATTGAAGTCAATCCGACAGTTCTGCTCTATAGCTCTATACGCCTCTAACGGATAAAACACGTATTCAAAGAAGGCATAGGAAAGCGAGCATCTCAAATGCCCAAAGCAGATTTCTGATTATATTACCAAAATTTTCTAATTTGCCCATCACTATTGAAATCAGAAATGGCCCATGTTACGCGGCACATCTTCTAGAGCAGCCACTCCATGCTACGGATGTGTGCCGCTGAGCAACAACCGTCACCTTACCGAAAGTCAGACATAATCCGACTGTCGAAGAAGACACTAAGCTCCTCACATAAATCCACCTAATGTCCTAATACTGACGGGGCCAGCGCTAGAGAACTAGCATTGTTTTCGAGGGCTATATGGCCATCGAAGCCATGTACTTGCCGCCTAGCTAAATGACGTTTCTCTGAGTTCCCCCTGCAGACAAAGGAGGAGTGTATCACCAATCATAGTCACACTACGTATAGATTGGCATTAAGTTCGTCAGATAACAGGTTGGGCTCCGAATTCTCAGAAGGAAAGTGTGTTATATATTCAACCATCCAAATAAATCCAATAGAAAATAATGATTCGGCAATAGCAGGTCTTCGATCCGTTGTGTCTGGCAACAATTCAATATACCGTTTAACGATGTTTGCCAGTCTATATTGGGCCTGCTACCACCGACTCATCAGAGCATAGATATTAGGAGCCCTAAATCAGGTGTATATCGTCCCAGAAATTAAATATAGATAGAACTGGATAGCGAGTGGCCGTAGCGTAAAGTGCCAAGGTAAGAAAATCCTGTAAGTTTAAAAGTCCATAATAAATCCGCTTCAAAAATGGGTCTCTGTCACTGACAGGCATGGTAGCATATCACGCTGTCCCAATGTCAAACCCTCGCTCCTGTTTCCCAAGAACAGGCAACTGGCGCTTATCACTCGCGCGAGGCCACTGACATTGAGATGTCCACAGTCCTCATAATCCCCACTTCATTATCCTTGGGTTTGCTCTGCGCATTCGCTATGAGAGTACCCTCATCCGATGCAACACTCAATTTCCTGCTGCCCTGCGCTCGAGTGCCTTTCGTCGTATTCCGCATCTGACTCAGGTGATAGTCTGATTCGTGGCTGTTGTACCTGTTGCTGCTGTATTCATGGTATGTTCGACTGATCAACGCGGAAAGTGCGGGCAGGCATGCGCAGATAACCCCGATGGCAATCTCAGCATTTCTGGAGAAGATACTAGCAGTTAGACTTGTTTTTCGCAATGCTTCACAATACCAGGGTAATGTGCTGCAGGACCTACCCGAACATATTTATGCGCATAAACGCAACGGTAGCATCCCTCGACTTCCCGGTCAACTGAATGAGGACAAGGCGAACGATACTTGAGGCGCAAGCAAGCCCGCCCGCCCCCAGAATACCGACCGCTCTCAACTTCTTCTTTTTGGACATTTGCAGCTGCATTGTCAGGGGCAGAGGTATAATGAGGACGATCAAGTCGCTGACGACGCTGACAACGGCATCGGCCATGATTATGGCATTCCTGTCCATGCAGGATCCGGACTGTTCTTTGTTCCAGAATTTCGAGATTGGCATGCAGATGCGGATTTTGATGATGACGGCCGGAATGTAGTAAATAAGCATCAAGCCCAGAAAGACGTAAATGAAGATGACCCATTTCTTGAATGGGTTGAAAACCCTGGTCATAATCCATAGCAGGGTCAATTTGGTTAAGAATGCGGTAGGTCCGTACATGACCATTGTTACGTAGGTGAGCTAATACCTGTTAGTAGGGCTTCTCGACCTTCTCTTCTTTCATTCCCATGCTCTGCTAGAGTTGTTACCTTCTGGAACTGTGTGCGACTTTCCTCAGAGACATCATCCCAATGGATACCTCCGCCATAATGGCCCACTAGAAATGTATTAGTTACGTTGCGGACGGTACACCGAAATGAAGAATAATGGCAGTACTCACTTGCCAGAGCAATAGCCGAGTATACTAGGCCCAGGAACTATGCGGTGCAAGATAATGTCAGCATTGTTGAGTACTCCCTTCTTCGACAATGCTTATCCTACCCATGCGGCCAAGCAATACCCTAGAAAATGCGTGTTAAGAACCGATGATACGGAAATGTGAGTTCCGGCAGTGAAACTCACAGTCCTCCTGCTCCCAATTCCTCTGCAACGATATTCGAGTATAGACCCGTAGCCCAAAAAAGATGGTCATAAATATTATGCACAGCGACTGTGTGGCGTAGTTCCACTTCTGCATCGACCTATCCACATGGTGCTCTGGAGCAGCATCACGCTCGATCAGGGATTGTATCAGGGTCATTTCGGACAAAGCATGGCTAAAACAATGAAGGGAATGAGCACAAATGTGTCGTAGGATGGATATCAATAAGGATTCAGGACCCAGGGCTCACGGCACTTCATATTATCGGAAGGGTAAAGAGAACCAGGGAGGAACTGCACATCATGATTAATGGATCTGATAGGGTTCAGCTTGGGTTAGATTCGACTTGGCATCGTTCGAATACTCTATGGTCTGTGACAGGCAAGACTTAAGATCCCCTGAGAACGGCTGGCATGGCGAAGAATCCAGGCAGAAGCAAATTACACTACTCCATAGGATCGGGTAACGTAAACGAATATGGCCTGTAAGAGGGTGAGACAAGCTCTATGATGGACGCGTGCGTCACATGCCAAGGTTGTGGTGGACCTTTCCACGCGTTTGGGAAAAGTCATTTCGCCCAACACGGCTTTTTACTCGTCAACAAAAACCAAAGGATCGTTCTATTACATAGACTTCAACTACGTTTTCCCTCCGTCCATCTACTGTGGCTAAACCATGTCAAAACCGTAACGGGTCCAAGGTCAGGAGCTGTACCCAAACCCCGCGAGTTAACCACCAAGACCGAATTTTGCGTAGAATATCCTAAACAAGCTATATTTTCTGCATGAAACTGTTGGTATATCTAAGTATAGGGTTTATAGCATGTTTGTACAGTTTGCCCTGCCCGCAGGTTACCCAAAAACCTGGACAGGTGGAAGGTCTGGACCTGTACCCAACCTGCGGGCACAGACCGTGTTCCAAGCCCGACCCGCCACGGGCTTTGGGTCACCCCGTCACGGGTAACCCGCGGGTTGTATCAAGTTCCAACCGTGGTTGACCACAAGTCATTTTGTTAGTACGGTGGGTCTAATCCCTTGAATTCTGCCAGCATAACTTGAAGCTATTCCAACCAAAGCTAGTGTTTTGTACGATATTCTGCTTCAATTACAGCCTGGCTCCTTACCTGCGTTGAATCTATAAAGACCATCTAAAAAGACCCCCAGAACAGACTCCCAAGCAGCGCGTACAAGGTCCCGCCAAGAATTGTAAGGTAAAAGCCTATCGTCTGTATTCAAATCCATTCATCACGATCATGGCATGCTGAAATTTGCTGAAATTTATTCTGGCTCAAGCACTTCAGGAACTTTGGGTGTGGCAGGCAATGCCAAGAAATTCAATATAAAACGTTAGTGGTCTTTAAAATTTCACTATCCAGAGGTTTTCCAACTTCACTATGAAGCTAAAAAGAAGGCGGTAATTGAGGACATTGACCGCTCTAAAGGATTCAGACCCACCATATAAACGACCGAGGTCTACCACAAAAGCCACTTCACGTACTAGGGCGATCTGATCGGGTTTCCGGACCGGCTATCCTTTCCGATAGCGTACACGCCATTGCGACGATCACACGATTGAGGCATTAGATTATGTAACAACTGGCACGAGTCTGAATTTTCACTGACGGGAATCCTGTGAGTCTTAGTGCTTGTAATTGGACTCAAGAACTTGTGCGAAACTTGTGCGGAATACGGTTCCCGGTACCCCTTATACTCAGACCCGCGTGTATAAGTTGGGTGGAGGGTCTGAACAATGATCAGCTTACTGTCTATTGCCTCCGCGTGAGAGCTATGGCTAGGATCCAGAGGTTGCGTTAGTCGAGATACATGCTGATCCAAGACCTATCCACATCAGAAACCACCCAGCGCGCTCTTTAGCCTTCCGTGCGTCCTAGCTTCAATGGAAAATACCTTCAGGAGCGACTGATCGGCATGAGTCTACTGAGTATAGAAGAGCGATCACTCCCAGTCCGGACATTCCTCGGACAGCGCAGGAGACGGAAAGTGTGGCCCAATGCCGCAGGTTATCTGGGGCCTGTCTCAAAAGATGGCCATAATGTTTGGCGGAGACGACACACCTCCTGGCATGTTGAGCGGGATCGACGCTATGAAGAAGCTCCAGCGCTTGTGTTCAATGCACATTCGAGCTAGAGCTTCCAGATCAAAAAGTTCACCTGTTCGAAACAATTAGCAGGGCTAACAGGCCAATCCTGATCGCAACGCACTCACCAATTGGCATTCCCCATCCGGCCAGAACATATTCATGCAGGAAAATATCCGACTGAGGCGGGTAAACCTGCCGAGGTCAGTTTCATTTTAAACGGCTGTGATTGCGGTCTGTAAACATAGACTGTCAGCTCACCTCCCAGCTGATAGCGTCACTGGCAATCGCAGAAAATTTCGTGTTCCACAGCCACCGCAGCATATTATCGGTGGCTTCCATGCCGGCGTGTAAGGGCTTGCTGTTGCTGGAATACTCTTGCTTCTGGGCCTCGGTCATAGTATCCCATTCTTCGGTAACTCCAATCCGCACGAATAGGATATCGCCCTTCTTGAATTCGATCTCGCATTCTTTGGCAATCTCCTGTATATCCGACAGACGGACTTGATGGGTCGAGAAGGTGCTGTATTTGATCCCTTTCTTCTTCGCCCAACTGGCATAGTCAATCAAGACGCCACGGCCTGTATACCGGCACATTAGGGTTAGAACGGAACCCCAGGGCGTCTTACGACGAAAGGGCCGCCATACCTGCAATGCCTTCCTTGGCCCAATGTTGCATGCCGATGCGATCATTCTTCCGATCGTAGATCTCAGCAGCTGTTGTGCCGCCATAGAAGACACGCTCGCTCTGTCCAGGAACGGTCTGGGAGAAATGTCGAAGCCCGTCCCATTGGCTACTCTGTTCTAGACTGGCATCAGCGCTAGGGTTACGGAGAACCAACCAAAATGAAAGCAACCTACGCGGATTGAATTCGTAACAGTCATCGAACGCCAAACCGTCCAGCAGTGGCACGATTCGATGTTTACACGGCTGTCGACCGAGATTGGGATACCCCAATTCCGTCAATGTCCACCCCATGGTAACGCGACGGCCAGTCCGAATTTCGGACGCTGCCGCCCCGTGAACGACCTCTGGGGTCAGCATACCGAGCTTTGCCTTTCCCTCCTCTTCGCTTCCGGGCTGCCCCACCCACACCTGTCTGGGGTTGGATAGCTCATCATAGGGAATATCGAAGGGCGACTGGGGCGACTTGCTGTCTGCCATGTTGGATCAATGCTGGCTCATTAGCTCCTGCACCTGACTGTCTGTGAGGAGGAAAAATCAGATAAGCTTATGTTGATGCGGGGTCAAGGCGATGCTGGGATGTATGCAGCTGCGTATGCCTTGCTTGGGTTGTTGGCTGGCGCAGGTCTCATCCGTCTTTAAATCGACCATTTCATGCATCGGACAGTAGATGGGGTCTACGCTGGCTCCAAGCTCTGCGAGCTGAATTACCGGATCAAGTGGACTAACCAGACGGCATTTGACAAGCGAGGCCCTGCTGCATGTCCCTCTTACGCTGGGTACAGAGTGAGGTAGTGGTACCGAATTGGACCAGATCGGCTGCACTCCGGTAGGCCGCCTCACAACCAGCCCCCTTCTCAATACAATGGGTAAATAACTAGCTCCCCCCCAATAGAGCATATGGTCAGAATGGGGTCATAGGCTGCGTGGCAGGCTCTGATCCGCCCACGCCGCCTTGACACCAAGGGTCAACGCTTGCCATAGCGCTAAAGATCTCGGCTTCCCGTCCCAGTCTGCTGCATCTATTCGTTAGGGCAGTTTTGACCTCCAATGAGACTGTCGGCTTGCGTTACATGGACAAATCATGCCATTTGGTTGGCAACTAGCGGCTATCGGAATGACACGCAGCGGAAAATCGATCGCGGGACCTTTTTTTTATTCTTTTAAGTCGAAAATGCACTTCGTCGTAGCATTTTGAGGGACTATTACAGGCCGGCACTCTGTTCCGCGAGCCAACCCCGAAAGAAGGATCGCTGAAGGTAAACTGCAGTGAGCTGCAGGCTAACAGATAGTACACTTTCGTAGCTTGTCTTTGGCTTCCCTAGTCTTAAGATCGGTGTCAATCTATCCGAGTAGGGCAGTTCCGCGAAAAGTGCGCTTCATTCTTTGTAGGCTACTCCATATGCTCCACTCGCCCTCCTACGGACGGCCTGACGGCTTTCTCCCATGCTCGTAACCAACGCCTCTTACCTGCTAGCTGAAATTTCATTGGTGCCTGTATCCACTCGCCTACCCTAGCGTGCTGATCTTCAGTACCGACTACCTCGCCGTTCATTCAGCTCCACTTACTATTCATGCATGTTTCGCAGCGTACTCCAATGCATTCCGTAGCGCAACGCTAGGGGTCACAAGGGCGTCGGAAAGCTCTTCTAGGACCTGGCCATGTTCAAAGGCGAATCAAGAAACGAAGGATTGTCTAACAGGACCTAGTAACGCTTGTAACTGTCGGCAATTCGCAGCGGTGTGCTCTGCCTTGATGGAATCCCACGAGTTTGCATCAGCACCTACATCAACCAGCGCCGTCCCCTACTCTTGGAATTTGGTGCTTTTTCAAGACAATAATAATTGTATTGATTGGAGCCTGATACAAGCTGTACAGCCGACCGGACTTCACCCTCTGCACTGCTGCGCTGGCTGACGCGACGGGTCATTTTTGATCGATACTTGTCTCAAGCTGGAGCTGTCATAGGTGGAAGCTGTCTTCTCACATGGGGCGATTTGGCTCGCAAACAAGCACTTATAACAGGCTTGTGTCCATCTTTGTCGCGGTTGGATCGCTGGTTAGTAGCTCATTTACCTCGACGATCACAGCATCCGTAACTGCGCACCACTAACTCTATGGCCAATGCTAGACCTACGGTTATTGCGCGTCTATTATCAGTAGTACTATCGGACAGCCGGGATGGTACACCTACTTCGATCTTCCCGTGGAAGGCGAGCCCGGATATGACTCGATCACGACCCCTACAATTGCTACGGCCAATGGTGTTTTCAGCGCTGGCGGTGCCGTTGGCACGCTGTTTCTGATGTGGGCTTGTGGTTACTTCGGTCGCAAAGTCAATATCCAGCTGGGCGCATTTTTTTCCCTGTTTGGAGGTGCACTTCAAGGGGGGGCCAACTCGCTCAAGTAGGTCTCCGACAGCAGACGGTCATAACTAGGATCCGTTCATTAACATCGTCTCTCTAGAATGTTCCAGGCAGGCCGATTTATCTGCGGTCTAGGCATCGGTATCCTGGTGACCGTCTGTCCTATGTATCTCTCTGAGATGTCGAGCGCATTCCGTCGTGGCTGGCTTGTGGGACACCATGCAATCTTCTTGGTCTTCGGATACATGCTGGCGGGCTGGGTTGGTTTTGCCTGCTACTACGCCGAGGGGAAGCTAGGCACATTCGGATGGAGGTTTCCTCTGTGCCTGCAGTGTTTGCCACCGCTGGTCCTGCTTGCGGGCTCGCCGTTGCTGCCTCGATCCCCCCGTTGGCTGATCTCCAAGGGTAAGGATGAAGAGGCTCGACTGACTCTAGAGAAGCTACGCAAGTCGCCCGACGACCCCGATAACCTGGTTGCGAAGGAAGAGTACTACCAGATGAAGGAACAGATCCGCCTGGAGGCTGAGAAGCTCTCAGCGTACGGAAATGTCTGGAATGCAGTCATTAAGAAACCTTCGTACCGGAAGCGGATGATTATCGGCTTCCTCACACAGTGGGGTGCCGAGTTTGGTGGTCCCCTGATTATTGTGAGTTATTCATGGTCCAGCTAGTCTACTGCCAGCAAACTGACGTACGAGGCAGAACAACTACGCTGTTATACTCTACCAAGGTCTCGGCGAAACTGGCAGTATGCCCCTGCTTCTCAGCGCCGTCTGGCTGACTACAGCTGGTAAGTGTTGCGCGCTTGATACTACGAAAGAGCGTGCTGATATGCTCAGGTGTGATTTACAACCCCCTTGGCGCATGGCTGCACGATAAGGTCAACTCTCGCCGCGGCATGTACATAACCGGCTTTGTCGGCATCATCATAACCACGTCAATCCTGGCTGCTATGACGGCCGAATACGCCGGAACTACAAACAGGGGAGGAAACGCCGTGGGTATTCTCATGATGTACCTTTACCTTGCTTTCCAAGGGTACGTTGCAACACCTGTTTCAAATGCCATGCCGGCCAGCAGTTTCCTAATCCAATCACAGCACATGTTGCGACACAACCATGTATCTCTACGTGTCTGAGATCTTCCCAACAGAGATTCGTCCCATTGGCATGGGATTCTCACTGTTCGGCCAGTTTGCCGGTAAGCCTGCTCTTAGTTCGCTGCACTGCAAGGGCTATGAACCTAACTATGCTCAGCCACCCTGATCCTTTTGCAAACCGCCCCAATTGGCTTTGCAAACTCCGGGTGGAAATACTACCTTGTTATTATCCTGTGGTCTTTCTTCTTCATTTTCGGTAAGCCTCCTTTTCCACGTGCCGCCGTGATCTCCACTCACTGCCGTAGTCATCTATTTCTTCTTCCCCGAAACTGCTCGTCTTACTCTGGAAGAGATCGCCAAGAACTTCGGTGAAGAGGTTGCCGTTAATCTGACCGAGGCTACCGATGAAGAAAGAGCACGAATTGAGCAGGTTGTCGTTCAGCCAGACTCTGAGAAAACGGAGTCAGCCGCGGCAGAAGGGGCTGCTTCTGCAAATCCAGAGCCAGTCAAACAAGGCTAGAAAACAAACACTAACAGTAACACTGGGTTGCCCATGGCTTGTGGGCCTTCCCGTTCCGGTTCTAGTTTCTCGATGGTCCAGGCATTATAGTCCGCTGAGGCTATGATATGGTATACCTTCTCTCGGTGGTGCGTCACAGACCGGTTTTGTTCCACATCTATGAAACAGCTCTTGTGGTAGTAAGACAGGCAAAGGCGTGCTTGCTACCGGGAAAATTTCTCTGATACTTAATACATAGACGAATGAGGCATGCAAATAGTAATAATTAATAACTTTTTCGCACGGCATACATACTGAAAAGTGGAAGGCCATCAAGGACTGGTAGGTGATGTCGGCCGTCAGTACGACTGGTAGTTAATGTAAAGTCATTTGAAACCTTTGGAGGCCTTGGTTCCTGGTGACTGACCATAGCACCTCGTTCTTTCTCTGCTGGATTGCCCAGTGCATGCGCCCATCGCGCCTTTTGCCAGCCCTAAGCCCGTAGCCTCATGTCTGGATGTATGATTAGTTAAGCGAGCGAGCGAGGAAGCGATTGACCGACTGGTTAGTGATCTATCACCATTCTATCCCCAGAATTGTTATACTTCTTTCCTTCTTTACATTCTTTTGCAAGCCATGTCGCGCTGCCAAACACGTTTGTAGATTGTATGGGATAAATGCGGAACAGGACCCGAACATTAACGTATTTCCCGGGTCTGCCGTAGAACCTCAAAAATTTCTAACGCGTCTACCACCCCCTATATACAATCAGCCACCATACCACGAAAACCGCGTAAATCGAAGCAAGAATTAATGGAGCAAGAGGGCAGGGTCAAATGCGCGATTCACGATTTAAATAACGGAAAATTTTCCAATATTGAGCAAGCTATACGCGCCTACAACCTACCCCCCCAAACCCTACGTGATCGGTTAAAGGGGCGCCCTTCTCGAGCAGAACTCCGCAACCACAACCACAGGCTATCTGAACGCCAGGAGGAGGCATTAATAGCATGGATAGTATCTTTGGATATACGTGGCGCACCCCCTAGGCACTTCCTGGTACGGGAGATGGCCCAAATTATACTGGATGCTGGATCGTCAACTCCATCCCGACCAATTGGAAAGAATTGGGTTACTGAGTTTACTAAACGGCGACCGGAGGTTAAAACACGATTTGCTAGGAGGATTAATCGCCAGAGAGCACTCTGTGAAGATCCCAAGGTTATTGGTCAATGGTTTAATGAGGTGCAAAAGGTCAAAGATCAGTGGGGGATCCAGGATGAGAATATCTACAACTTTGATGAAACTGGGTTTGCTATGGGTCTTATTGCAACAACAAAGGTCGTTTCTAGAGCAGAGATGCCTGGTAAACCATGGCTTATACAGCCAGGAAATCGGGAATGGGTTACCACTATCGAATGCATCAATACTAGGGGGTGGCCAATACCCTCCACCATTATCTTCAGAGGAAAAGTCCATATAGAGGGATGGTTTGATGAAGGCACGATCCCTGGCAGTTGGAGAATTGAAATGAGTGCCAATGGATGGACCACTGATGCAATTGGCCTTCGCTGGCTTCAAAAGGTCTTTATTCCGGCCACAAATGGACGTACAAGGGGGGGGGTATCGGCTGCTTATTCTAGATGGCCATGGAAGCCACCTAACACCCGAGTTCGACCGTGCATGCAAGGAGAACAATATTATACCTCTTTGCATGCCTGCCCATTCATCTCACCTCCTACAGCCTTTGGATGTTGGTTGTTTTGGCCTTCTTAAGAGGGTGTACAGCAAGCTTATTGAACAGAAAGGGCGCCTGGGATACAACCATATTGACAAGCTAGATTTCTTGAAGGCTTATCCAGCAGCTCACCAGGAAGTCTTCACTACAGAGAATATCCAGAGTGGATTCAGAGCAACTGGGTTAATCCCTTTCAACCCTAAGGCAGTACTGGATAAGTTGAACCTCAACTTGGGTACCCCTACCCCCCCTCCCAGCCGTGGGGGTGCTTCAATCCCTTCTTCTCAGCTTGGTACGCCTTATACTGTACGCCATGCACATAGAGAAGGTTCTTCAGTTAAGAAGTTGCTTCAGAGAAGGTCTAAGAGTCCTCCAACTCCTACTAAAAAAGCCCTAGATGAGTTGGTAAAAGGGTGTGAGTTGGCCATCTATAATGCCAACTTACTAGCAAGGGAAAACTGTGATCTCCGCTCAGCTATTGAGAATGATAGGCAGAAAAAGAGTCGTTCTAAGCGCCAGATGACTCCTACAGAAGGTCTTTCATTTCAAGAAGCCAGGGATCTAATTTTATTAAGAAATGAGGAAATAAAGACAAGATGGGGGGATGCTGGTGGTGATACTCCTCAAAGTTTAGGTATA
>NW_027396258.1:0-14055 GCF_047715535.1 Aspergillus foveolatus | reverse complement strand
TATGATTTTACTTATATTTATATCTATATCTTACTAATAATATATAACATATATATTAGTTAGTACTAAGATATTGGCTAGAAAATTTTTATTTTCGTTTAAAAAATTTTTAAATATTAATTATTTATTAAATACTAGCTTTCCTAGTTTATTACTTTACTAAGAAAAACAAAGTAAAAGATATATATTTAATAATTTAAATGTAGGTTATATCTAACCCTATTCTAGAAAATCTTAACTAGACTATATTTTTAAACTAATTAATTTAATTTTCTAGATCCTAGATATCATTACTCTAGATATAGCTGAATTACTAGAATATTTTATTATTTATCTAGCAAATTACATATCATAATTTATTAAGATAGTTGATAGTATTAATAAACTAGTAATTATAGCCTGTTATATTAAAAATTATATCTAATTTAGATTATTTTAAATATATTATAATATTATCTATATAATAAGCTAGTCTAAAGAAATAATATATCTTTAAAAATGTCTTAGAACTAGATATCTTTTCCAAGATACCTAGTTCAACTACAAAAATATATTATTAATATATTATCTAGTAATTAACATAAATTATATCGTTTTCTAAAATAATAAGTCTAATCAAGATAATAAGCCTAAGAAGAATAAGTCTAAAAATAATAAGCTAAAGCTTGTCTAACCTAAATTTTTTTTTAATAAACTGACTCAGAGAATACTATAATTATACCAAATAAAATTATTAATTTATAGCTATAATCTTGATGTTACTACTAGATTTTAGATTATAATTAAATGATTTAATATCTAGAAAACCCCTACGAATATTAGCTAGATTAATACTTAGAAGATTAATAGATAGATATCTTTTAAAATAAAAAACAAAAAAAATAGTTTCTAAAAATATAAATTTATAATTTTAGTCTAAAAAGTTATATTAAGATTAATTAGATATTTAACCTGTTATACTAATAAAATAAAAATATAAATTATTAAAGGTCTAATAATTTTTTATGTTTCATATTAATTATATATAAAAAATCTTGGTCCTGGACTTTAAATCTAAAATAAAAAAAATATATTATTGATAATACTAATTTAAAAAAATGAATACAGAATTAGCTCGTAATCTCTACCTAGTAATCTTTATAAAAAATTATATAAGTATGATAAGAATATTACTATATTATCATTATTATTAATGTTCTTTTATTAATAATTTATTAGATATGGATAATACAGATATCTAGTAGTAGTAATATCTAAAAATAAAAGAACTTTTGTATTATAATAATAAATTATAATAACTTAGTTCTATATAATGAGTAGTAATAATCTAAATTTAGAGAAATTCTGTAAGTTTTGTAGAGCCTATATTAATAATCTAGTTATTATATAAAAAGATCTTAATATCTAATTTATCTACAACTAGCTTTCAAGAGACTAGAAAATACACATATAACATTAGGACTAAAATATATATTAGTTTTTTTTTAAATCAAACTACTTAATATACTAATACTTTTAGACTATCTATACCTGAAGAAAAAATAGTAATAATCTAAAAAATTATTGTAGTATACCCTGGTAAGATTATTAGATTTAGTAGGCGTTGCAAGGATAAGACTCCTTAAAGTACTGCTTTCCTGATTTACCCTGGTTTTAAAGCTAGTAAAACCTCTATAGAATATTACTATCCTTTTAAGATTTATCGTAATAAATATTACTAATATAGCTATTTCTAGGCCTAGTCTCCTCTAGAGATATTTTTAGAGATAATTAGAATTTCTAAAAAAGCCAAAATTCTAGGTAGCTAAGTTAAGATGATTAAATTTATATTTCAACTTTACAAGATACTAGCTTAACCTAATAATAGATCTCTCCTATTTATTAAGTACAGTATATTTTTTTCTAAAACAAGTAATCTACCTCTTAAAGTTACCTAGCTAGTATCTAAAGCTATTAAAAAGGATATATATAATATTATTATTTGTATCTTTTTAAGATATATATTCGCTAACTATTTCATAAGTTATTAAGAAAAAGTAAATCCTTGCAGAGAAATTATACTTGAGTATCTTAAATAATAAGAATATTCCTGATATAAAGATTTTTGAAAGCTACCTTTATTAGATATAAAGTATATATATCTTGCCTGGGCCCTTGAGTATATAAATTAGATAACTAGGTAATGAAATTAAATATTTTTAGTTTAAGAAGACTTGGGTTACTCTAGATATTTATACTAGAACCTAGGATATAGAAAAGCAGGAGAAGAGTTAGATAAGACTTGTTTTTTATTTCCTATTCAAAAATGTATAATTAGATATTTTAGAAAGTATTCTATAAAAATGCTAGAGACCCCTCTCTTTTTTTTTAAGAAAAAAAGAATAGGGCTTTATTAATACAAAGAGTTAGTATAAGCAAGTTATACTTATAACTAATAATTATCTTTATCTGAACTAGCAGCAAGGTAGCTATTTTTATTTTAGATAAAATAAAATACCTGGCTATACTATTCAAAGATATTATAGTAGACTCTATAAGTATAATACTTATTTTATTAGTTAGTGCCTTCTCTCCGAATTTAAGTCCTATTAAGATAGTATAGAACTAGATAGAAGACTAGATTTAAGTGAAACATCTAGATAGTTGCTAGCTATTATATAATATTTTACAAGAAATTATACAAGGTTTATAAATTATAGTCTCTATAGACTTTTTAGAAGGCCTCATTAATTCCATACATGCTTACTATTAGATAGTAATAAAGGCAGAAGATAGTTATTTAAGGTAATAAGATATTAGTATTAATGAAGATAGTAGAAGCTAAGGGTGTTATATCCTTGCAGGGCCTCCTAAACTAATAATCTTACCGGGGTATACCAGAGTATATTTTTTAAAAAAAAAAATTTATAAAATAGAAATATATCTTAGCTTAATAAACTAGTTCTAATATTATAAAAAATATACTAAACATACTATATCTTCAAAGTACTATAAAATAATATTATAAGTAATTCTAATTGAATACTATACTTAATCCTACTAAAGCTAAAATAAAAATATTTAAGTACCTTAGAAAATAATTTAACAAGCTATTATTTCTAGCTTATTTTAACATAAGATATTTATATCTTAATATAGTATACTTTATATAAATTTAGAATTATAATTTCTTATACTAAATAGATTTAACTATATATTTATTAAATATCTTTTATCAAGCCTACTTCCCTCAACTCAAATTTAATCAGTAGTATTCCTATTTCAAGGTCTTATAAATACTAAAATATCATTAACTAACTAGGTTTGAAATCTTTTATTTAGTTTTTAAGTATTAAAGAATATATTAATTATTATATTATCCTGTAGTAATATATATAGACTATATATCTTTAGAAAGAATAAGTTTTTGATTAATACGTAGGTATTATAATATTATAATATTTAATAATTTTATATTTAGGTTTTTTATACACCTGGAGAAAAATATTCTTTTTAATATTTTTATATACTAGTAAAAATACAGGATCTAGTAATTAATAACAATTTTAATTTAATCATTTTCTTAATATTAATATCTACTATATTACTTTACCAATTAATAAATTAAAATCTAAATTCAATAAAATAGAATATTTATTATAAAAAGCTTATTAATAAGATTTATGCAATAAACTCTTATATATTATACAAGATAGCCTGCCCTACCTTATATCCTAATTAATATATAAAAATTCATTTTAAGATATATTATAATAATTTTGAGTACTAAAGGCTTGAAAAAAATATTATTAATAGTAATCTATATAATAATATTTAAGCTACTAACTAATACTTTCTATTAATATAAATTATATAATAATTTGTAGCTAATAATTCCTACTCTAATTCTTTTTAACAAAATTAAAATAAATATTATTATCTAAATATCTTTAATTAGAGTCTTTAATATACTCTTTAGTTATAATTAATAAATTTACTGAATATACAGGCCTAATACCTAGTTTATTTATAATTTTAATATTATATTTTACTAGTTAAAGTACTAAAAGTAGAATTTATGACTATAAAATTATAAATAATTAGTTAACTTATTATAATTATATCAAAAAAATGAAATAGAGTAGGAATGTAAAAAACGAAATTCGTATTTGATAATTCTTGATAAGACATGATTGTTGTTGTTAGTAGTTAGGCCATGTCACATGGTTCGGACCGAGCGCGGGCTCGAACTCGGGACCGGACGGTTACCGACCACATCATTAATCTGTCAGAGCAGAATAATGCCATGACTCCTGAGATTGCGTATATAATATACTAGCCAACCTCATAAGAGGATGGCTAAGAGTTAGTCTTGTGGATATAAGACAGATAACTTCAGATTATCAATAGCCTTCGATTCCCTGGTGATTATCTACCGTACCTAATCGATCCTCCATCCTCCACAATCGTTACAGGCCGCCAGGGACTAATAGATCATTACCCCGCTCGAAGGCGGTTGCAGGATTAGGCAACGACAGAACACAGGACAAGGCAGCCATAACCATAACACATACTTCGTACAGTATCAAAATCATACAAGGATCGTAGTAAGGAATTATTAATAAGAGACTTTTATAAGTTTATATTAATAAAAGATATCCATTTAGTGGGCTTAGATATTACTATATATATTATTATAAATAATAATATCCCTAGTATAGAGTAAATCAATATATATTCTAGATATAATTTTAAGGCCTCGGTAATTATAATTGTTATATTTTATTGTAATTCCTTGTATATTAATTTAGGTACGAATAGGCAGGATTTTATAAAATTTCATTATTTACATCCATTTTTAAGAAGATAGAGCAGGCTGTCTCATATAATATATAATAATTTTTTTATAATAATTTTTTGGCCCAGATAGGCAAGCCTAAATAGGTAGCATTCTAATAGTAGACTTTATATAATAATTATTTTAATATTCTTATAAGACCTGGGTTCTAATTTAAAATATTCAATTTAATGAATAAAGTACTATGGTAGATGATAATATTAAGAAAATAATTAAGATTAAGATTATTATTAGTTACTACATTTAGTAACTTTATTAGTAAGTATAATAAAGTATATAATAATATTCTCTTTTCCAGGCTTACAGTAAATCTAAATCTAGAGTTATTAAATATATTATAATATTTATACTAAGTAGAGATTTAGCTTTCCTAAAAATATTATTTTGAAAAATATATATAACTAGTAATTTTTTAAATTAATATATAGTATAAACTCTATAAGGTAATCTAATACTTAAATTAGATTAATTACATCTATTTTTGATATAGTCCTTCTTTATATTAGTAAGCCCCTAGGATAGGAATATAACTACTTAGACTTGAAGGTAGTTATAATAAAATTCTATAATTAAGATCTAATTCTATCTAAAAAAATTATAACTCTAAAGATTATACAGGAGCTATTATTATAGCTCTATAATAAATTCTTGGGGAGGATAAGAATAGTCTCTTATTAATGTTAGGTAGGGAGCTTTTAACTAATCCTGCTAGCTGACTAAGGCTATTATATAATGTGATCCACGGCCGAGCCGCGCTTACGGGCGAACCGCGCTTTTTCTCCATAGCCATCTGTGCATACTTTTCAAGATATTGAATATAAGATACAGGACTGCTAGAGAGGGTCCTCTTTTAGATACTTTTTTATATACTGTAGGTCTTATGGTCGAGCTGACAAGTATTCTATAGTATTTAGAAGATAGATAATATTAAACCTTTAACAAGAAGTGGTGGTATTAGGCTGCGGCAGGATCCGCAAGATCCTTGGAGTTACTACCATCCGCTCCGCAACTTGCGGATGAGGATCCAAATCAGCATCTGCAATCCACGCTAGTGCGGATTGTGGATGGTCCTTAGGATCCTCTGGATTCTTGCAGAGCTCTAATAGATCATAAACACAGTAAACATGCCAAGTTTAGTTGCCTATTTAAGCATGTATTACTCATGGAGTTTTACTGGTATTTTTTAGTATTTATTAGTATTTGGCTTGAAATGCATCTTTGATAAAGAGTAGTTTTTTATTAAGTTCACTTTAAATACTATCAAGTAATATACTATTATAATATACTATTTTGCAAGCTCAAATCCCTTAGATAGTTTTAGAAGCTTCCAAACTTGCCCAGGTCTTCCTTGTATACCCTCTGCTAGTATTTCAGGAAGATTATTATTATTATTAACAGCCTCTACAGAGTACTTTTTACTTGGTTTATACTAGCTTGACCTGTATAGAGGTTAATAGGTTTCTAGGCTCTTAATCTCTAAATCCTTATCTAATATTTTTATCTGCTATATATTCTCTAGACAAGGTAGTTTATCCTCCTCTTTATAATTACTAATTAGCTCAAGAGTTTCAAGCTAAATAACTAACTTTCTAGCTTGGTCAAGGAGAGCAGCCTCTCTAGCAGAGAGATATTCTTTAACTACCTTAATCTCTTTCTGCTCTATTTCAAAGGTCATTATATACTAGTAGTATATCAAATCCTGGATTATTCCAGGCTTAAGATAGCCATGGTAATAGTAATATATATTATAGGTATAATTAAATAGCTGCTCTTTACCTGTACTAGTAGCAGGTATAGAAAGAATATCTCAGGCTATTTTAGCTAGAATAAGAAACTTATTCTTATTTTCTTGCTAGTATACCTGAGGCTTCTACTTCTTAATTCCTTTTATAATATATTATATAATCTTATTATCCTGAGGCTCCAGGTTCTCTTTATATAGCTAGTTTTGCAAGGCACAAGCTATATCTAGATTATAATTATTATTAAAAAGCTCTTCAAGATAATTCTTTGATAATATAGGATCTGCCTCTTTCTAAAGCTGCTCTTAATATTAACAAATCTCTTACTTAAGGATATCATGATAATATACTATATAATTAATATTTTCTTGCTAGTCTATTAAAGTAAAGTAGTAAAGCTTCTTTAAAGAATACAGGATTATTACAAGTATATAGATATTACTATATATCTTATAATTAGTTGCTATATAATATTTCAAAAACTTCTTTTTTACTACCTAGAGAGCCTGGAGTATCTACTTCTTCTAGATTATATTTTTATTCTTTAACTTAACTTCAGCATTATCAAGATAAGAGAAAAGCTTGTTATAGATACTAAAGATATTATAGGCAGTAATATCTCAAGTCCTTGATGATATTATAGTAAAGTCAAAGAAAGGCTTTGTAAGAAGAAGATAATTAATCTGCCACCATTATTCTGGATCTAGTTAAAAATAGAGGTACTAATAATCTGTATAATAGTAATTATAGACTAACTA
Organism: Aspergillus foveolatus; assembly: GCF_047715535.1. Classification (NCBI taxonomy): domain Eukaryota; kingdom Fungi; phylum Ascomycota; class Eurotiomycetes; order Eurotiales; family Aspergillaceae; genus Aspergillus; species Aspergillus foveolatus. The sequence continues at coordinate 6,718 of NW_027396258.1, read as the reverse complement.
GAATCTTTTAGTATAATTAAGTATCAAGAATATTGAATTCCAGCAGGTTCAGATATCTTGAATTAGAATTAGTCAAGGCTCTTTATCTTATAGGCCCAAAAATACCTTGTATTACTGGGGACTTGCATTAATAAAGACAGCAAGTCCTCAAAGCTTAGAAATAGTATATAAGATATATGTCTTTCTATATATAGAGTAGAATAAGCATATCTTTTTTAGTATATCTGTATTTGCCTTGCTGAGCACTTAGTTTAAAACAAATAAGTTTGTTTATCTGACTACTCTAATTCAGCCTCTTTATTATATAGGGTAGCCTTAAGCCTTCCAAGTAGCTTATTTAGACTAAGCTGAATTATATATACAATACAAGAGACTCTGAAAATTACAATATTAGACTGGCTCTGTAATTAAATAGCCTGTTAGATACTTAATATTAAAGTATTATTATTTATTATATTATTAGTTGTGACAGAGAGTATACAGCCAGTAATTTGATAATTATGAAGAAGCTTAATTATAGTTTTACTTAGATTCTTGCCTATATATGTTCCAGTGAAAGGCTCAAAACTAAGAACTTTATAGTAGTTCTAGTTTTTATCAAGAAAGTAGCCTATAACAGCTATAAATACTTGCTAAAAGGGGGAGGTCTAGTAATTAAGAGTAATTAATAGAAAGCTTTTAGCAGGAAGCTTGCTAAGTATATCCTTTAGGCTATTATAGACTGTAAAGTCAAGATAGTACTATAGGGTTTATACAGATAAGAGATCAATCTTCTGTTTAGCTTGTTAGACAATCTCAAGTAAATTCTTGAACTAGGTATGCTTAATAATCTAGAAGGGAAGTCAGGTAACAGTAATAAACTCTAGTATTGATTTGACTAGAAGATCCTGGGAGAAGGACTGGGTTTTAGGGATCTATAGCTATGAGATTATATAGAGATTAGTAGGGGAATAAATTAATTAGATCTTATAGGTATACTTACTATCTGTTAGATAAGCTAGTCAATTCTATTACCTGAGACTGGCTTGCTGCAACAAGATATTATTTTAAGATGGCCTTTTATTGGTGAGGAGCTAGCATGTTAGTACTGAGGATATACAAGTATATAAAAGCAGTTTTTGCACATAACCTTAGGCTTGCCAGTCTTCTTATAGGCAACCTGATAGAAGTGATCCCAGATATCAGATTTCTTTTTTCCTTCCCAGATAACAGAGGCCGTAACACTAGGTCATGAGCCAAAGTCTGTATTTAGCCACCATTTTACAAAGTCTTTATATAAGGTATCTATTTCTATAGCAGGGTCAGCAGAGAATAGAACCTAGTAATACTGTAGATAAAGACTAACTTGTAGTAGGGAGGGAGGTATAGTTATTATTTCTAAGGAGTTAGACTAATTTGTTACTGGCTCTAAAATAGTAGGTTGGCTATATAAAAGATCAGGAAGATTATCTAGTTAAAGAAGTAGATTAAAGTTTAGTTATATATCTGACTTAGTATAGAGAGAGTACTAAGACTATAAAGCTTGTAAATAAGCTATAATATAAGGTACTTGTAATAATATTATATAGAAAGCTATTAGAGTACCTGGGGTAGTAACTAGCAAGAGGCCTAGTTAGTTTAACAGAGCAGGTCTTTTACAAGAGAGATCTAGAGAGGAAGGTAGGTCAGGATAGAATAGAACAAATTGCTTGGGGGTCAGGTTACTAATAATCTTGAAGACTATATATATATAGTATTCTGCTGTCAGGCCTTGGTTAGTTAAGTATTAATAAGGTAGTTCCCTTTATCTAATTATTAAACCTGTTATTTATCTAGCTCAGGGATTAATACCTGACAGGTCAGGTATCTATTATTATAATTACATGCTAAGTAAAAGAAAATCCTAAGAATAGGAGACAGGAAATATAATACTTAAGTATAAAGTTAAATTATCTACAAAATTTAGGATAGCTAATTAGCTTTAGATAATCTCTAGTACAGATAATAGAGGATAATTGTAGACTAGAGCAGATTTATAAGGATATCTATATAGAGCTCCATGAGAATCTGCTCTAATCTGTGACTCTTAGGGGGGCTAAAAATAATAATAATTACACTATCTAAGTTGACTAAACCTGATACCAGGCCTATTTATATATTATATAGTCTTAATAAAGCTATTTACTGTAGTAAAACCCTTTAAAAGTATTAGAGAAGTATATATAAGCTTCTATAAAGCAGATATAGATTATTAGAAGTTTTTTTACCTGAAAAACTATTACTTAGGTTGTGCTCAGGAGTGCCTATAATCTTATAATTATCTCAAAATATATTTCTGGATATATTTCAAGAAGACTCTATGCGACTGAACAGAACTTTATTTCAAGCTATATCTTTGCAATAAAATAAGAAAAGGGCTTATAGCAAATAATGTTATTAGATCTTAAACTAAGATACAATACTATTTCATAATATTTCATTAAGGAAAGATAACAAGCTAATATCTTATATAGTACAGATAAAAACAGCAGTATAATACAAAGTAGGCTGAATAAATAAAAGTTACATGGTAGTCCAAAAGTAGATAATAAAGCGAGATTTATGCTAGTGCGGAGCTCCATGGAGCTCTGCTGTGTAGATGAGGATCCTTGCAGACATCCGCAGCGCGGATGAGGATCTTGAGGAGCATCTGCGGATTGCGGATCGGTCTTAGGATCCAATGGAGCGGATGTGCCGCAGCCTAGGTGGTATAGGTATACAAAGTTAGAAAGTAATCTTTTCAAGAACCTGATCTTGGTCAAGCAGTTTAAGGCCAGCTCCTGCAAAACTACTGCAAATATTGCCTGTAGTAAAGACTTTTATACATGCTAGAAGATATAGGTATAGAAAATCTTGCTTGTTATTATAGTTATTTCTAGCTACTATTATACTTTCAACCAACTTTCTATATACCTGTTTAAGTAGACTGAAAACACCTATATCAAGAGGCTGAAGAAGATAAGGTATATAAGGCAGCATGCAAAGACAGATAATTGTATTCTCCTTGTAGAATTGTTATGGGTTGAACCCCAGAATAACGGCTCAGGCGTGGCCTTCGCTGCTATATAGGGCGCTAGATTCAACTGATCATTCTGATCAGTTGTCTTGTACCTTTTTAGTCGAGCGGTCTGACCTATACTAGCGCGTAGGTATCCAGCCTGTTACAAGAATATATCAAAATATATAGTTTAATAGCTAGAATAGCTATCAAAGGTAAGCAGCTGCTTAGTACTAGTCATGGACTGCCAAGACCATGGTTTAAATACCTCTTTTAGCCATTGAAGGCCTATTTTGTCTGTAGTCCAACTATTCTTACTTGTTAAAGGTATCCAGTCTTTTTAGAAAGCCCTGGTTCTTGGTACCAAGCAGCCTGATATTCCTTGGCCTTTTAGATAACTACTAGTAGTATTGAAATCTCTTAGAGCTTACATATTTAATTATTATGACCTATTCTTGATTTTATTAGATAACTATACAAGGCCTCTCACTGTATTCTACTGTAGTAATGACCTTTAATATTGTATAGAACCTTATTGCAAAGCCAGTTTTATCAAAGTTCTAAACATTATTTTCATGTATACCATTCTCCTTAATATTTTCATGTATCAATTAAAACCACTACTTTATGGCTCTTAGGTCCTCCTGTTTTGCATGATAATAGGCAATTTTTTAATTATATCTTGTACAAATCTTGGGGCAATATTATATAAAGGAATAGGGCTAGTTAACTCTGAGAGTTATAGTTAGATTCTATATGCTACAGGCTATGGCCTGGACTTTGGTTGTTAGCCATGCCCTTAACTAATAATCTCAGAGATCTAAATAAGGTTCCAGCAATATTAGTATGCAATCTTGGAATTTCAGCACATAACTTTGGTAAAGAGATCTGTCAGTATACAGATCTGAAAAGTATTAAGTCTATTAATATATAACTGGAAAAGGTTGATAAAAGGGAGGAGGAGGGTACTTGTGCTTCTATCTTTTATTTCCTTCTCTAAGCTTGTGATAATTGTTTATACACGACAGCCAGTTAAAAATAATACTGCCTATGCCTGTTATACTATATATTTGCAAAGTAAAGTCTCTGCTACTTAATATAGAAAGTCCAGATCAGATTTAAAAGCTATATTTATTAGTATCTAGTAATTTCTTGACAAGTATTTCTTTTTTAATAATAGATAATATATAGCTGTTATTATATATTTCTGATCATGGTTTAATATCGGCAAGTCTGTAATAGGACATGTTTAGATAGATCTTCCTATATAGACATGCTATATGTACAAGGAGGAATTGCTGGAAAGGAGAAAGGAAAAAGGGATTGCTGTTATAAGGTAGTCTTACAGGTGGCTCACCGCCTTCAGGACAATGTAGGCCTTGGCCGAGTCACTAAGGTCTAAGGTCCTTGTATAGGCAAGGACCCATAACAAAGTTAATTACAAAGGGTAGATTCAGGCATGCAGCATGCTATATATCCTAGCAGCCCTTTTTATTTTTTTTTTTATTTTTCCTGACTTTAATGCAGTAATGGCCATTTGTATGCTGGATTCCTTTGATAAAGGCATATTATAAAGATAAAGTAGAGAAATAATGCATTGAAAAATGTTGATATGCAGAAGCAGCAGAAAGGCGCGGTTCGCCCGTAAGCGCGGCTCGGCCGTGGATTACGTTGACTATACTAAGCCTCCCAGAATTGCACAACAGATGATAAGATATATATAAAAAATATTTTATAATCTGGGCAGGATAAATCTCCTAAATATTTAAAAATTCCTATAAATTATTACTTAGCTAATATTAAGAATATTTATAACTAGATTACTATGGCTTGGAACAAGCTAGAAGATAGTTTATATATTTATATTCTAGAGCTAACTCTGAATATAACTATTATTAAAGTCTTAGACTAACTTGATACTAAATATAGTATATAGAAATATATAATTAAAGACTATAATTATAAAATAAAAAGTTCTAAAATTAAAGCTTGCCCCTAGAACAGGCCCTAGAAACCTAATTCTAAATATTATAATCTAGCTAACTATAAATTTAGAGACTAGCTAAATTAAGTAATCTAACTAAGTATTATACTAGTCTTATTAATAAGTATAAATATCCTGGGTATCTTTCTCCTAGCCTTTATATTTATAGATAATAATAAACTAAGCTACCTGGCAGCTACAAAGATCACTAGCTATTTTAATAATAATTAGAAAAATAATTAAAAGTCTAAATAACAAGTAATATACTACTAGGTGTTTTATTCTTTTTTTTTATATATCTATAGGTAGATACCTATTCAGGTTTAAATAAAAGCTATATAGGATTTATAACTTGGTTTTCTTTTATGCTACCTAACTAAACTAATTATATAATATGTATCTAGCTTGTAATTACTAATTTTGCCTGGATTAAGACAAAAAAATAAATAATTATTACTAGTTAATATTCTTGCCTAGGATATATTCTAGATACTAACTTTATAATTATAATTAAATTAATCCTGAGTACTCTTACCTAGTAATATCTAATCTAGTAACTTATATACTAGTAGCTTATAAATTGTTAATCTATATATAAAATACCTAGTAATCTATAATAGCTATAAAATACTTACTATAACTTCTAGTTTTTTACTACTACCAGGACCTCTGCTAGAACCTGGCTAATTTCTACTTAAAATAATAAAAATTATAATAGCTATAATATTAGAGAACAAGATTTTTATAAAACTACTAAGCAGATTTAAAGGCTCTTAAATCTAATCTCTTGCTATAAATCTAGGATAATTTATAATATATATATAGTATTAATTTCCAAGGGCTAATAGATAACTATTCCTTTTTTTTAAAAAAATGGAAGAAATAAATACTAAAATCTAAGATATATTAACTAGAAAGAAAGGACAGAGATCTAATAAATATTTTAATTAATCATATAAAAAAATCTTATAAATTAATAGTTATATTCCTAGTACATACCTAGTTTTTATGGTCTAGAAAAAGATTTATTAAGAATAATAAGCTAATTATGGAAGATCAGGTTATTATAAATATCTAGTATCTTATCTTAGTATTAATAGATATTTTTAGTACTATATCTTATAATATATATTAATTATTATATTTTTAGTAGTTAGAAAATACAGGATTTAAAGGATACCTTTACAAAATAATAAGAAATATAAAATTAGTCTACCAAGATGAAATTTTATAAGCTAATATATTAAAAATTAGTAGTATATTAGAAAATACAAGTAGAGTTTATATATCTATAATTTCTAGTATGTTATAATCTAGATTAATAGCTCTATTATATAAAACTAGACTAATGTAATCCACGGCCGAGCGGCCACTTTTCTCCGCAACCACCAAAATATCTGATATTGTCTTCTTTAACGTGTTTTATCTTCACCAATTCTTTATAAAATGCCTTTAAAAAAAGAATCCCGTTTTGCAGATGGCGATATCTGCATATAAGAAAAAGAAAATAAAGTCAAAACAGAAAGCTGCAGAAGTATTTGGGGTATCCCGGACTACCCTTTGTGCTCGCCTAGATGGAAGAAAGTCATGCTCAGAAACACGCGCCAATGGCCATAAATTAATGAAAATTGAAGAAGATGTCCTTGTCAAGAAACTGCTAGATGCAGATAAACATGGCTTTTCAGTCTGACCAGAGTTTCTGCGTCAAATGGCAGAAA
>NW_027396257.1:0-14279 GCF_047715535.1 Aspergillus foveolatus | reverse complement strand
CTACGAGGCCGCAATTCCGAGGCTGTACACTGGTGTTGCAGAGACCTTTTAGAACCAGGTTGAGGGCATGGCCGACAACCAAGATCCAGGCCATATCCTGTGACAACACTGGCCTATTCAGTGTAATAATATTTTTCCTTTTCTTTTTTTTTTTTTTTCTATTTTTTTTTTTACAAGAATTAGTTGTCAGGCTGAGTAATAGAGAACCAAATAAGTTCTAGAAATTATTGGTTATAGAAGCAGGCATAGTTATATAAAATCGGCTTAATACTGCAGCTGCCCCAGTATCCGCCAGGACACTATAGCATCCTGAACAGTCATTGCAATGCTCTCCCGAAGACAAACTTCATCTGATGCTAATATATTTCCTGTATATTTAGGTCCTCTGCCACTAAATATCTATACTATATACTACCGATACTAGAACCAGGAAATATGAGATTTTCAAACGTTGACCTCTATTTAATACATATCATTTTCCTGGATCTCAAGGTGCGCTGTGGAAGGGCTGGTTTCAATGCTGAATACAGCACCTTACTTCACCCTGCGACAGGCCCATGTAAGACGATACTGGAGTAGGAACCAAACCCTAATTCTGTCGAATGCACCACTAATACTTTTTTTTCTAATAGAGAAAGGGGAGTTGGGGAAGAACTCGGCGCCTATGGCAGGATCAGACGCGAAGCTTTGCTACAGCACGATCGGGACGATAATCAGCACGGTAATACGTGCTATTATTTTTTTGCCTTGAGAAGCTGCAGCTCCGCATACACTGCTGTACAAGGAATTGGCACTGCCTACAGCACTATACCGTGGCTCGAAAGACTCTTTTCCCTCCTTGTGCCGTGGTAAATCTGCACGACTTGTTTATACCAAAGCATCAATCAATCAGAGAACTGTCACCGGCCTCCCAGGTTCAAGCCAGCACACCTGCTCATGAATTCCTTCTTCCCGGAACACCTGACGCAGCTCCTCCCCAAACTGCGTGAAATGATGCCACGACTCGTAATGCATAGGAACGAGGTAATCCGCCCTGATATCGCGGAAGAGTTTAGCAGCCTGCTTGCCATCCATAGTTATCTGATAGCGCGGGCTACTGACGTCTCCTACATCCGTAGGCGCATGCGCATTCCCCAGATTCAGGATCGCAGCGCAGATGTGGAACCGCTCTGCTATCTGCTCCAGGCCCAGTTCGGGGACATGCACCGTGTCCCCAGAGAAGTAGATTGCGTTAGGGAGGCCGTCGCGGCCACAGCCGAAGTCATCGGCTGTTATAATAAAACCACTGCACTCGCCTCCAATGACATGCTTGGTGGGCGTGCCGATAACGGTAAATTTTTTACCGGCTATTGGGATATGCAGCTTCTCCCAGGGTTTGAAGCCGTGGACGCCTGGCCGCGGGGAGAGGTTCTTTGCACCGTCAGTGGTGGTGAAAACTAGCCGACCGTCTAGGAGCCGGCGGCCGAGATCGTCGAGATTGTCGACGTGGTCTTCGTGGCTGAGGAGGATGGCGTCGATGACGGGCAGTTGGTCTAAGCGGAGGGCAGGATCGTCGTCCACGACAAGGGATAAATCATCAGTGATTGAAAAAGAGGACCCAGCAGGAGAAAAGAATGGATCAGTGAGCATGTTGACTCCATTTATCTCGAGGATGGCGGTCGCTGTGCCAATGTGCGTGATTTTGAGACTGGGAGACATAGAGGTAGTATCTAAACAGCTTTTGGAGAATTTGAACACCTTTGACTCGCCTAAGCTAGTTTCCTGTCTTTATATGTTGAACAGGCATTGTGGCGATGTGGTCAGTACATGATTACGGGAGAAGTTATAAATCATATTGGCGTTGGATTAGAAAGAATCTGCTTCATAAAGCCTCTGTACTGCAATCCTCGGCATCCCGCTCCCGGCATCCCGCCCGTCGGCATCCCACCGCGAAAGCATATGCTATTATGGCTAGACAGTTAAGAAGGGACCTACTGTCTGCCGGTTCTCCTGGAGGCACCTAACTCCTGTGCCACTCCGACACTTACTGGCGTTGAATATCTGCCATATTGATGTTACTCTTTGTCCCTAATTTCTGGAAGCTGCCTTCGACCGTAAAAAAAATGTAGAGATATCTCATCTCCTGGATCAAAAACTGTGGAACACTGGTTCGCTCGGTCCTTATCTCAGGGACTCTATCATAGAATGTGACCCGCAAAGGAGGTTCAGCAGAAGGCTACAAGGGCTAGGAAAGACGTACTTGGGAGATTGGTGTATATATCTCTTGATCTGGAGGGTCCACGGGTGATGTCCGGGACAAACTGCTGGATGAGGAGTTGTAGGGGAAGCTCTTATCGACTTCATTTTTTTTTTCCAGTTCGATAGATGTGTCCAACGGGTAAAGCTCGCTCACTGAGCCGGGTCTAGCGGTAATTGGACAGGACGTACAAACGTATGCATCTCGAATACAGCGTTTGAGCTTGTCAGCATGACTCAACTGGAACCCGTCACTTATTGATCATCCAAACATGAACCGGCAAAGGACGCCAGTTCACAAACGACCAGCACATATTGAAGAGTTGGCCGCACTATTGTGTCCGCCAACATGGGTACCAACTGTGAGGGCTTGTACTCGATACCGTTTTTCCAGCACAATTAATCCCAAGGAGGCTTCAGGAGTACTGAGGTAGACTAGTCATGGTTCGCTCAATCTGCAAGGAGCAACGAAACCTACAGGAAAATAACACTCGCAATGCAGACGGACAAAACAGGTCCAGCAGAATCAATCCAAGCACAATGTACAGGGGAGACAACCATTTGAGGAGAACCCAGCTCAAGAGCTAGTATGAATTATGACTTACATCTTCCTCTGACTGGATAAGCACCACTAAGAGATATCGCTGGCTGAGATAGCCCGTCATATTTAGCTATCTCCTTCATCAGGTCACGCTCGTGGTCTGAGTAGTGCAAGTTCCTTCCCGGTACTAGCAGACATTAACGCTACTCTCATGCCGCCGGGAGGTAGTGCAGTACTACTTCTTTTGATACACATATTTAACGGTATTGGGGATTAAAGGTGACCAACAATCTCTCATAGCAATAGGGGAATCCCATGGCCGGCTTCCCTAGGTTGCCCCTTGCCCTCAGAATTAGATAAATTAGGAATGTTGGCTTTTATCACAGGAAGCTATAATGCCGAACCTTTTGGTTTACTATATGATAACTGAGCCCCTGACTGCTACGGTTTTTATTGGTGAGTTCTCCATTGCGCGAGCAATTAGTCGGCGTGTTGTTATCAACCTTGAAGAAGAGATATGCCAAACTCGGGCTCTTCTTAAGTGGTTGTAGAAAAGTCGGTATGTCATCTGCCGGGCCCGTTGTCTGCATCACCAAACCAAGAAATACAAATAGGGCAAAGAGCCGATCTGATGCAAAACAATAGTTATACTTATTATGACGCGACATGACTGCAACCAATAGCTTTGTCGAGTCTTGACATCACCATTAGATCAGTCCACCTGTCGCCACCGATTTCTGTTCTGGTATATAGAGTACGCCAACAGATAATACCTTATCTCTTTCACCCAAAGTATAACAATCTCTTTCATCCAATGTATAACACTGTGAGGTTTGCAATTGCCTGTATACCTAGTGAATGTCAAAGAAATTCATTGAGAAAGTTACTATGTCTCGACAAGAACAACAAGGAGATCGATTCCGGGGGATATCGCCAATGACGGACAGCAACAATATGGATCTGCGAGAAGAGTCTCAGATCCAAGTTCCGGCCGCGGCAGCAACATATACGTCTGCATCACAGTCCCGCAGCCACAGGCCGAGTATAACTTCCGAGGGAGTCACAATGGAGGGTCTGTATGCGGCCGTTGCTGGTCAAGAAAGGCGAAGATATTCAACTATGGACGACGACTCAGATATTTGGGACGTGCCGAGTGATGTACCCAGTCCGCGATGAGCGAATATTGGCCTTGCTTCTTGCTCTTTGAAGTCGTTCTTGTCCTGAAACATTTTTTTTCTTTGCCGTCCGCCTGGATGTTACTGCCTTACTCGTAGCCATACTGGATGGGAGTATGTGCCAACATCGCCTTCGCACATAAATCAGCTGTTCTCTCTAATTCTGCCACCGTTTACCTTCCAGGGGCATAAGTCAAGGGTCAGGCCTAAGGCTGTCGCTTTCAGACAAAATTTCAGATTTGGTAGGTTGCCGCTAACAGATACCTATGACCTCTTAGATCCTTCATTGATTAGAATTGGAATTCATACACTCACCTGCTTTCTCTTATACCATTATCGTTAGAACGCTGCGTATTACCGTCACCAATTTATATATGTTACAATTATAAGTCCCCTTGTCTACCCAAGTACGACTACAGTAACCAGAAACCCATCTAAGCCAGCTACAATAGCAGTAGACCGTAGAACTGAAATGACCCGAGGCCATGCACGCTTTTCCTCGTTTCGCGAGAGACTCAAGTCGGAGGGGTGGAAATGTCTAAGCCATTTTGAGAGGCTGGCTGCAGCGGCCAGCAAGGCCGTGAATAAAGGTGAAACAAATCATGAAGAGGGTGAGGTCGATGAGATAAACGCCGCCAATGACGGGCAGACGAGGGCTTCAAAGTCCTCTCCAGGTGCATTGCAATTCGAGTATAATTGGTGTCTAGAGGAATGCATTTGCCCAAGAAGACTAAACGGAGATAGTCGAGTTATAGGGCCAGTATAGTCACCAGCTCGCAACGCATAATATTGCGTCGTGCCAGTGCTAGAATCTGATGGCTATAACCAATGCGAAGCATTGGACTCAGTTGCCACTCATTGCTCAAAAATGCCACCGTCACCTCGATCGAAGGATACTTTCACTCCACATATAGAGGCCATCTGCCGGCAATTGGACGGCTACCCGATTTGGCTGACGGAATTGGCGCATACTCTGGGGATGTTTTGGTAATATTTTGATTTGGTATATCTATAATTCGAACTTAGATGGCTAAAAGGAAAATCATTATTCTACTGCAAGGATTGCGATACATGTTAGATTGTCGACATGGAGGGACATAACTTTCCCGGTATACCTGCAAGTTCTGACCCAACAGTATCTATAATTGGGTCTTGGTCACTATCGCTCGTATCAACTGCAACTGAGATTATGCGGTCTAATTGGTGCCGTTCGTAGGCCGGAGGAGATCGATCCTCTTCGGCTTCATGTTTGTGGAGCCTCTGAGGTATGTGGTCTCTTTTGTCCTCAGGTTTCATGTATATATAAAGAGGAATGCTTTCCATAATCTAGTTATGTTTATCTTAGCCTGAGTATCTTGAAAGTTGGATACTGTTCGATAACTCACACTCGTGTTCGATTCCCCGTCCTTGTTCTTCAATTCGGCCTCGATGACAAGCACATGCTCAATCTGAATATTCCTTGAGGAGTAGCTCTGCGAACAAGTACCTTCTCCAGCGGGCAGACGCACTGGCACACTGATCTGCTGAAGATTCATGTCCTCAAGCAGTATTAGACGATCCTCATAGCTGTATTTTTCTTCCACGATGACATGGTGTGCATCTGACGTTATACAATGGATATCATACTGCGCGGCCTGAGTTGCCGTCGCAGTAAAGCAGACTCGATGACGTTCAATCACGCGGACTGTGAGATCCGATAGAGTTACGCCTTCTGATAGCCTGAACCAGCATTCGACCGGGAACGCAGAGCCGTGTGGAACGAGCGTGTCAGGGATGGATAAGTTGTATTCTAGGTCGTGGCTGGAACAGCTTTTGACGGCCTATTATTGCTCGTTAGTATTCTTCTATTCATCGCCAATGGCAGAAAAAAAAAATGGCATTACCTTGGACAACCCTAGCCCAGTACTCAACATGGGGTATCGATGTACCCTCAGTGGCTGTGATATGACCAGGTTGGGCCACATCCAACGAACTACCGATACCTCCACACGGTAGGCATGATACTCATGATTTGGACCTGTAAGTGTGTCATATAGAGCCCCAGGCAGCGGTATTTCAAAGAGGAATTCATAGTCGCCCTTTGGCATCGTGAAAAACTCCCGCATTTTCGAATATGCGATAGTCTGGCTGCGCTCGAAGGTCACTTGCTCCCGGGAGCCGCCCAAGAAGAGCCCGTATTGAGGACTATTCTTCAGTATTAGAGTCACACCAGTCGGATTCTTTGTTTTAATTAAGGACTAACGTCTTCATTATTCCAATAACTCGGACGGTGATGCGTTTGAAGGAGGCGGCGCGGGTCAGAGACAGGCTGAACCGCCCGGTGGCGCAGGGAGGCGGCTCACTGTGCTGTTCTGAGTAAAAAAATATACATGATTTATGTAGGCTTCGTAGTACGGTCAGCAATAGGCTATGGCAGAGATCCTGGTGATGTCCTACTGGAGATGGCAGTTCGATATGTCTTTTCTGGCCAGCATTGCCGTCTTGAAGTGCTCTTTCTTGATGTGAGGAAGAAAAGTTGACAACGAAATACCTCTTTTGACCCAGGTCGTGCAAAGAGTGATATTTGATGGGCTCCTTTATGGTCCTTCTACGTGGCTGTCCATCGCTATCTTATAGCTTTCGTAGGGCTGGTGGGCACAACTTCCTATTATAGTAACGGTGCCGCCTTTATCCCAAAGCGTACTTACCGGTGCCATCAGGGTTGCGGATGCAGTTCCTTTTTCAGCTTGCCGCCACGTTCTTGATTGACACCGGTCGATTATATCGATTTGACTTCTAGTGAATCATATCATCTACTCACTACCATTAACATGCTCGTCGTGGTAGTGCGCCGCTTCTCTGGACTCAGAGTTAGGGCTTCTCTTGTGCCTGGCTGAGGAATTTGCCCTATTTGGCAAGCCGCTCCACTCCTCAGCCAACGCTCAGGCCCACGGCGATGATATACTCTCAGGCCCAGCGAGAAACCAGCCAAGCCATCAACTAGGGTAAGGTAATGTTAAGAGAAGAGAAATTAGTCAGTAATGCAGTGGGAGGTCTGAATTAAATCGGGGAGCACCTGGGTTACCTACGATGTTCTGGACGGATTATACCGCTACTGACGCTTATAAGTATATTATTAAAAGACTGCGAAAGGTCGTCGAGCAAGAACGTCATTACTCCTGCAACAGCCGAAGAGGTTTAATAAAGCCATTCTAGCTTCATATTCAATTCTATCAGCTTCTCCATCTCGCACTCATACACTCTTCCTGATGTTATCGAACATTAAAGTTGCGGTTTCTTAGTATGCCTGCTCGCTCTTTATGGTCTGCCCCTAGCCACTCGAAGTGCACAAAGGAAGGTAGAATCTTTCAACATATAAGAGTCTATAGATAGAATATTGGTTCAAGCGGTAGGTCGACATAGCATCATGCAGGTCATGGATCCAGCCATCAAGAATGATATGCACGGGCTTGCAATGGATACCGATCTCGGTTGACGGGAATAGTCATCAAATAGTAGTAAAATCAGAAGTTCATATTGTCGATCGTATGCCTAGGTAGAGCTGATATCAGAATGTTTTTCTGAGTGTCGTCTTGGTTCCTCATTTCTTCTTTTGCCTAGCTGTAGCTACCCAAGCCGGTCAGTGACCACTCCCAGCGCCCGCTACCTACTCTTCTGATCCCAGAGGCTCCGAACTGTAATTTCCGACTGCCACTCCCAGTCCCCATCCTCAGACCCATCCTGAACCACAAACTGAACCTTCTTCTTCTGCCCAGGGAATAGTGGGAATGCGTTCTCCGTGAAGTAACCTACCAGCCCAGCCGGATAGTCAAGCCATGTATAAAGTGACACGCCGGATTTTGCCTCAACTGTAAACATTCTGGACTGCGCGTCGTATGAGAGCTCGAGACCGGGATCGACCAGTTTCAGGTCCTTTGGAAACGACGGCGTGAAGTAGTTTTCGTGCGTCAGCGAAGTCTTGACTGCAGCATTTGGGAGATTTCCTTGGCTGGAGAGTGAAAGAGTAAGGATTGAGTTCCTTGTGTCTGGTAGGTTCAGGTCATGGATATTGGTGCTGTAAATCTTTGTTGTGTTTATCGCTCCAACAGTAAATGGAATTTCTGTGGGTGTGCCGGCATTGTCGGTAACCTGCTCCCCAGAGAGATTTAACCATTTTAGATTCACAGTGCCAGACGCACTTTCCCATAGATCCGCGGTAACGTATATCTCCAGATCACCCGTAGTGTAGTTCCAGAACGGAGAAACAATAATAGGCTGGTAGACATCTCGCGCAACGTAATGCAGGACCTTCCATCGACCGTCGTACTCAATCCCAGCCCACGTCGGTCCCTGCCAGATATCCTCCAGCTGCCAATAAAGCGATCCCAATTGCCGCTCAGGCATCCCGCTCCCCCTTCGGTAGAACTGTATTTGGGACTTGTAGAAATCGGCCTGGAAGAGTTGCGTTGCGAGGCACCAGGCACTGAAGTTCGCCACCGAGTCTGGATTGTCAGGGATAGGGTAGTAGCGTTCCACGCCCAGCGTCATCTCCGCCATGCCCCGGGACGAGTTTTCGGTTCGGCCGTACCCTTCGGACGTATAATGTCGGTTGTGAATGACGACTGTGGTGCTGTTGAAATACAAATCTTCTGCGTCGACAACTTGCTGCCATGTCTGGAGGCTGGGCATGCTATGAAAGCCGAATTCGTTGGCGAAGCGTCCTACCGGGTAGATCGAGTAGTCGAATGAGACGGTCGTGTCGTAGTTGTAGTAGTCTGTGTCACCATAGTATGCACCCGGTTCACCGTTCTCGTACCGTTCAGTCATGGGGACAGAGGCGGAGAGATTGACACTTAGGTACCCTTCCGTTGTGCTGCTAGGGGAGTATGATATTGAGCGGGTATTCTCATACACGAGCGGTAGGATGAGACTGATGTATAGCTTTTCATACTCGGCGAGATACTTCGGATAGTTGTCCGGATCGGCCTCCCGAGTTTGTGGGAGCATCAAACTCTCGATTTCGTTTCCTCCGGCCCATAAAGCAAGTGACGGATGGTGGTTCACTCTCCGCACGTTATAAACTACCTCCTGAGCAACATTGTCCAGGAAATTTTCATCCACAGGGTACATAGAGTCACTAAATTGGAACTCGCTCCATAGCAAGATCCCCCGCTCATCGGCCAGGTCATAAATAAAGTCTGGGAGGTACGCGCCCGATGACCAAATCCGCAGCATGTTCTGATTGCCGGCGACCACGGCATCGAGTAACCGAGTCATCTTCTCCTTGGTAACTCGAGGCCAGAATGTGTCAGGCGGAATGAAATTAGAGCCCTTCGCGTAAAACTCCTTCCCATTGACCTCAAAGTGCCAATTCGCGCCAGGCGCAATGCCCTGGGATAACTGGGTGGCCGTGATATTGCGCTGGTTGAGAAAGATAGTCCGAAACCCAGTTCGCTTGGTGATGCGTGCTACCTCTTCCGTTTCATTGCAAACGGTTATTGTAACGTTGTAGAGGTTCTGAGCTCCAAGACCTGATGGCCACCATAGCTTAGGAGATGCGTCCTTGAGCGTCGTCACTCCGGTTATCGAGGTCCCAGTCACGGTAACAGAGTCGGAAATTTGGCCCGCGAGTACATCACCAGACTCGAGCTCCTTGATTTCGATGAAAAGTCGAGGTTCTGCTGGAAGACGACCTATAAAATCAATACTAGCATTGACAATCCAGGGTCGGTTCTGGTCAGGCGGGAGATGATTGATATTTCCCTGTCTGTAAAAATCGAGGTCCGTATTCAAAACATGAATAGGCGCTGTCTCCTCAAGCTGGACGACATACGCCGGTTTCCATGGTCCACAAGGAGCAAACGCAGGGCCCCAATCCCAGCCAAAATCGGACTGTTGCTTGCGCATGAGCCAGCGGTTGGGCAGCTGAGCAGTCAGTTGGACAGGCCATACGGGTGTCTTTGGGTCTGCCGCAATTGCGTTTACAGTGTTCGGGGCGCTTGCGAAATCTATTTGGACCACGGGCTCCCCTGTACATTCCTTCAGGGCTGAGGAGACGTCAAAGGCATACTGTCGGAATTGGTTGTTGGTAGAAGCGATATTGTGGCCGCAGAAGGTGACAGTAGCGAACGTGTCCAAGCCTTCGAACACCAGCCAGGTAGACTCATATTCTTCAAGCCTGTTAAATGTTAGATTGGCCGATCGGTAACGAGACGGTTCCTTACAGATCAGGAATAGGATCACTTGTATATGTCCAGTTCGCCTGGGCAATCCATTGAAGATCAATCTCATTCAAGCCATAATAGCTGGGCAATTTCAGCAACTAATTATTCAGTGGTGCGTCAGAACCTACGGATCGTCTTTTTTCGTCAGTAAGATAGGAAATTGACAGAGACGAACACGCTTACCAATCACGCCTGCATTGAGCAGGTCCAGATGCGCTTGGGAAGGCAGAGAAGCCGGCACTGTGCTATTGAGGGCTGAACTAGAAAGAGTCCATTTCACATTACTCAGACTGACATGTCGTCCGGATCCAGTGGTTATATTGGAAGCTAGGACGGCTTGCGTTGCTATGCCACGAAAATGCATCCTCGATGTTCATGCTATAGTACGGAACACAATAGATCGGACCAGACTTCTTGGCTTACAGGCCAAGAATATATAGTGAGCGAGGCTTCATATGGGAGGGAGATCCGGAGAAGGCCGTGTTAGAAGAGGAAAAGCATCGGAGACCAACAGAGGAAGTTTTCCCTTGCGTCACCTGTACTCCAAGAGCACTGCAGCAAAGAGGGGGTGGACGAATGGCTGTACGCATGCGACTGACCGTTGCAGCTCCGCAGACCACGGAAGGCCGATCATGCTCAGGAATGGAATGTAGTAGATCTCGGAGTCTCCGAAAGGCTGAGTATGCCGCTGCCGACACCAGAGAACAGTAGAGTCATAGTGCGGCACATACTCAACTAAGACTTCAGATCATTAGAGACGGATTGGGATTGCGAAGCTGTGCGGGAGGGTGGTTGTGATGGTGGATGTGAGAGCGATGCCTGACACAGGGAGTTAATGCCTGAGGCCACAAACAATTTCCTCCGCGTTGGTAGCTCGGCCCATCCTTGCAGAGACTCAACATCTATCCATCAACAGTTTTCTTCCTCTCAACCACGACTACCGTCTAGAAACACACATAATGTCTCGCAGATCATTATGGGGGAGCCTAAGGTTCGCCTCTAAAAGCCAATTCGCTGTTTCCGAAGCTCAATACCGCTGCTTTTCCTGCTCCTTGCGGACCCAGAACCAGTCCAAGTCTGACAAGGACCGAATGACACACTTTGGCTTTACGAATGTACCGGAGCACGAGAAAGAGTCAATGGGTACGTTCCTCGCGAATCGCGAATCAGCCTTTGAATTATTCGAACTAACTAGAGTAACGTCCAGTCGGTAAGGTCTTCAGCTCGGTTGCCTCATCGTACGATACTATGAACGATCTCATGTCAATGGGTATTCACCGTCTATGGAAAGACCACTTTGTGCGCTCATTAAACCCCGGGTGCGCGCTTCCTTCGCGCGACAGCGACTCAGCTGAGAAGGGCTGGAATATCCTCGACATCGCCGGCGGAACCGGCGATATCGCCTTCCGCATGCTAGACCACGCAACGAACATCAACCACGATTACCACACTCGAGTCAAAATTGCCGATATCAACCCTGATATGCTAGCTGAGGGCAAGAAACGCAGTATCCAGACTCCCTACTACAACTCGGAGCGGCTGTCGTTCATGCAGGGCAATGCGGAGCACATGCCCTCGATCCCGGATAACTCGGTCGACCTCTATACTGTGGTGTTCGGAATCCGCAACTTCACCGATAAGCAGGCGGCACTTGTGGAGGCATACCGCGTATTGAAGCCGGGTGGTGTGTTTGCCTGCATGGAGTTTAGCAAGGTGGACAATCCTTTGTTCAATGCGGTCTACAAGCAGTGGAGTTTTAGCGCCATTCCCTTGATCGGTCAGTTAGTGGCTGGAGACCGTGAGAGCTACCAGTATCTTGTGGAGAGTATCGAGAAATTCCCCAGCCAGGAGGAGTTCAGAGGGATGATCCAGAAAGCTGGGTTCATGATCCCTGGACGAGGATTTGAGAACCTCACTGGCGGTATTGCTGCTATTCACAAGGGCATCAAACCGTTGTCGCGGGCGTAATTGACCTCCAGGTGGGGTTATGTATACTATTCCTTAGAGATGTATTATACAGAGTATGAATTTCATTGTGCATTATCTATCGGATCAGCTCGCCCGAAGGACTATCGTTATCGCCGAGCGGGGGACGGAAAAAAAGATCGACTTTGGCATCAGAATCGCTTCCGATGAGGTGATCTCTACATGTGTCCAGATGGCATGGCCGCACTAATCTTCCCTGAGACTAGCCCTAGAAGAAAAATTACAATAATTGACATGTTCCCCATGCTGTAATTCTTTTTTAAGACCCCGAGCGGATTATCAATCAGCGGTAAATTTCCTTTATCTGGCTGCCATCCGATCGCTCTCCACCGAGTCTCGTCCCGGGCTCTTTAGTATTTGCCCCTCCTCCACTTCTGCCTCCGACGCGCGATTGATTCAGGGCCTTTTCTAGGTCTCCTTCTTTGGGAGGCCAGTCCAGAACCGTTCCCTCTTCTTCACAGCTTGTCCGACAATGCCATCGTGACAATGGGGCACCTTAAGCAGCAGTGCCGCATCCCGCTTGCCTCCGCCATGTCCACTTTAGGCGCATCCACTCCGAATGCTTTCTCGAGACTTCCCATGACCCCTCCAGAGCCTGTGGACAGCGTCCTGGCACCTCCGAATCCTATCTCCAAGGATGCTGCGTCCGTTACCACAGCTGTCCATGTGATTTCGACGGAGCGCGCGGCCCTCGCGCATCTCGAGCGTCTTTACCAGACGGACCAGCTCGCTCAGGAACATCTTTCTCGCGCGGTAGACCAGATCGCAGGGACTATTCGGAATGGAGGAAAACTGGTCTGTTGCGGGGTGGGCAAGAGTGGGAAGATCGCACAGAAACTTGAGGCGACAATGAATAGTTTGGGGATATACAGTACCTTTCTGCATCCGACGGAGGCGTTGCATGGGGACTTGGGAATGATCCGGCCGGTAAGACACTATCTTAGATATTTGAGTTGACAAGGGCTAACTGGGCGTATACAGAACGATACTCTGCTCTTAATCTCCTTCTCCGGACGGACACCTGAACTCCTCCTTCTACTCCCCCATATCCCCCCAACAGTTACCATAGTCGCCCTCACATCCCACCTCCACCCGTCCACATGTCCGCTCCTGTCTTTCCAGCCTCTGAAAAAGGGAATCCTTCTACCAGCGCCCATCCATGAAGACGAAGAGACGTCCATAGGAGTCTGCGCACCGACATCCTCTACGACCGTTGCCTTATCCCTTGGTGACGCTCTAGCTATAGCCACAGCCCGCAAACTTCATACTACTCCCGGACGTGGCCCAGCAGAGGTCTTTAAAAGCTTCCACCCGGGCGGCGCAATCGGAGCTGCGTCCACCGTCTCCACGCCACTGAGCATGAGCCCCTCCAGCACCTCATTGACTTCGCACCCGTCTGACTTTCTCCAAGGACCAGTTCGCCAGCCTCAGCTCCGACATCGGCATGAACGGATAACTCCGTTTTCCGATTCAGGAGTGGAATATCAGGATAGAATGCAGTCCGATTCCGATGCAGAGTCAGAGAAGTCCGTCCCTGCATCTCCACCACCAAACACAATCGCCAACATGATCTCGGTCCCGCTTTCTCGAATTCCAACCGCCTCATCGCCAGCGCCAACTTTAGGAGCGGTTCATAGTAATATCCGCCTCCTCGACATCCTCCTTACAGCAATCCAGCACCCCGACGCAAACTCATGGGTCTTCGTTGCCCCCGACATTCTCATCCCACCACGACAACTCCGTTATCTCTCCTCCAAGGGCTACGTCGACATGGACATATCGTCACTTAATGCTCCATATCTAGCACCGCGAGAGCGCTGGACGTTCATCCCTGACGATTGCACCATTGAGGAAGCAAAGGAGTGGTTTCCGCCTAATGAGCCAAGGCCTGCCAGTGTTGTGGCGGTTGTAAGGGGCCAGGACTCTGAGGATGTTCTGGGCGTGTTTGAGATTGAGGATCTTTGGGGTAGCAACAATGGGAACGACTGACAAGCTAGGTATTGGAGATTTCAATGTTGGTTTTGCCGCCCTTTTCCCTTCTTAGCTTTGTTTCTTGCTCCGATATTTGGGCCACTTCTACTCTGCATATATTATCCGTACATATTTACTTGCGCGCTGGCTCTTTTTTTTTTTTTTTTT
>NW_027396256.1:0-15103 GCF_047715535.1 Aspergillus foveolatus | reverse complement strand
TCTGCGCTTCTATCTTTTGTTTCTTTCTCTAAGCTTGTGATACTCGTTTATACAGGACAGCTAGTTGAAAACAATACTACCTACGCCCGTTACAAGATGGTCCCCTTCTCCCTCGTCCAACCGATTTAGCGAAGTCAAAGTACACACAAAGCGCAGCAACGAGCCTCTCCAATATTTTAGACTCCGCCGTACAAGGAAAAATCAAAGCCGGTTGGGTCTTTGATAATGTTTCCTTTTCTCTAGCACTAGTCTCACCCTATGGTGCATCAGGTGCTGAGGATAATGTGAGACCTTTTTTGGGAATATCATCACCGTGCGGAGAAGAACGAACAAGGAACGGCCAGCATTGATGGAAATACACAGTATCCGATCGGCTCGGTATCCAAGGTGTTTTCCGATTTGATGCTGCTTAAGTCTGGGGTTGATTTACAGACTCCGGTTACTCATTTTCTCCCGCAGTTGCGCTCTAATAAGTCAAAGATCCGGTGGGAAAATATCACCCTAGAAATGCTGGCTGATCATCTGGCTGGAATACCTTCGAACGGTAAAGGTTCCCATCTTTCAGTTGTATGGTAAGATATGTGCTGAGATCGGGTAGCTTTCTACGAATTTTATTTCCTTAACTCCTTCCACGAAAGCCTCGGATTACCCCCCATCTTAGTGATTCTGAATATCCCAGGTGCGGAGTCCTGGGCCTAATAGTGGCTGCAGCAAAGAGCGTATATCTTTCTACCCAGGTGTCTGACCAATACCATGACGGCCGGAGCTAACATTTCCTACAGAGTTGATCGAGAGCCTTCTGTCCAAAGAGCCAGTGGCACCAATAAACTCTCGGCCGATATATTCGCAGCTCTCGTTCACCCTCTTCGCGCTCTGTCTTGAAGCGCATACAGGCAACAACTACTCGCAGATACTAGACGAAACCATTTATAAACCCTTGAATCTCGTCAACTCCGGCGTATCCCCGGGAACTACGGAGCGGGTGGCTGTCCCCCAGGCTTATCAGCCTGGGGAAGTGATTACGGACTCAACGCCCCGTAAGTATCCTCATTCCCACCCCTGCTTTTAGTAGAGCTAACACTAGCATATCAGCGGTGGTGGTCTCTACTCCTCTACCAACGACCTAAGCATCTTTCTCAGCGCTATCCTCAACCATAGCATCCTCGACACCCCGGCCAACGTGCGTAAATGGCTCAAACCATTGTCAATAACCAGCTCTCTCAATACCCTGGTCGGACGACCCTGGGAAATTCTTCGTGCAACAGACCTGCTCACACTGTCGATATTTACGCCAAATCTGGTGGTGCAATGGGTTATATGGCCCAAGTCGCTGTTATCGACCAATATGGGGTCTGTCTTATTGTACTTACTGCGGGGCCTGTCGACGCAATGAATATCCTTTACCGAGCTATCCTTGGTACATTTATTCCAGCCATTGAAGAGGAAGCACGCTTCCAAAGTCGTCGATATGCTGGGACTTGGACATCGAAGACCTCGCCACCATCCAACGGGTCTCAGACACACAGTGACGAAAAAATCAAGCTGACTCTGGACATAGACGATGGAACAGGCATTAGGTTAGCATCCTTCACTCGTGGCAACGCCTCAATCGTGAATGTTATTAAAGAAATATGGGACGCTGAATACCTTGCCCTTGGATTTGGTATTCTGCCTGACATACTCCGTGTCTATCCCACGGATTTCAAGATTCCAGTTGCGGCCTCCGAAGTTGAGACTCTCCTTGCTCAATCAATTCACATTCACAGCTTCGCCACTCCCAGAGCCATGATGACGAAGACAAGGTGAGATTTGAGCGCCAGGAATGGCGTATCAACCTCGATATCGTCCCGCTTAACGGCGCAGCCATGTCAGATCTTCCGGCACAAACTACGGCCACACAGTACTGTGGCTCGTGGCAGACTGTAGACTGGTTGACGTACGGCGGGATCAGTCTAGATAAGGTCGTGTTTGTAATTGATAAAGTTAGCGGGGTCGTTCTCGGTGTTGAGATACCTGCGCTGAGGGGTGGATTGTTGACTCGCAACTGAGCCTTTTTCTTACGCCATTCCTTAACATTGTAAAAAAGCTCATTTTCTTTTGTTATATGTGGCTTGTTTACCCTAGCCCATTTCTTTTCGTTCTCTTCCACCAAATCAATGTGAATAAGTACTAGGATTTTGGACCATACTTGAACGTGTCCTCATAGATAATACTTGTTAGAATATACCTCTTATATTCCAAACTTGGTTTTGTTTTTATCCAGTAATTAATTATGCCTCACATACAAGGACCCACTGGTGCCTCTTGGTGGCATACGTTAAATCAATACCGTGAAATACTGCGAATGTCCGCTCGAGTAAAGACCCCTTTAAGCGCTTCGCTCCTATCAGAACCATCTCGATTCCGTGGCCTCGAAGGTGGTAAGGTAGGTAGGTACTTTTGCGTCCCCACTGTACTCTACGATCACTTAATCAACCTGGGCGAAAGTTTCTGGTGGGATGGGAAAGGGGGAAAAGCTCCTGTTGTTGGAAAAGACCCATTGATCACCCGGGTTTCCATAAAGTATAGAGCGATGATGAGGGCTCAAGAAAGGTCTTTGGAGCTAAAAGCCACATACTCCCCGCGCTCAGTGCGCCGTATCGCTTGGAGAGCTAGGTTGTTAGTACGGCAGACTATTAACAACCTAGCTCTCCAAGCGATTCGTTCTATTCTGTTCTGACCTACCTTCTCTCTGTCTGTCTCTCGTAAGGGAACTGCTCCATTGAATCGACTAGGCATTTCGCCGGTTCCTGCCCCAGGCGCTCCGACAGCTGTCCGCATAACGCTGTTTCCGAGCGCCCTTACAGTTTGAATCTGCGTGCAAACAGGAATATGGATTTTCCAACTCTTCTCAAAATTCCGACCGGGTCGCTGACCCGAAATTAGGCGTTCCATGGCATTTGTAATGAAGAACCCGCAATCTGTGAATAATCATTGGCCCATGACATAATGACATAATAACTGCCTGTACATTGCTTAAAGAACATATATATTACTTTTGTCAAGAATAGGTGACAGTCCAGTTGCTGATCTAAATATGAAACTTATTTTCTGGCTGTATAATAATTATTTTTAGGCATCGGTAGTTACGACTCGATCTCGTAGCCGTTGATGGTGGGTCTGCACGGTTAACTCGGAGGCAAGCTTTGCCCAAATTTTCTCACCTCCTGAAGACTGGCTCCTAATAATATGTGCCATACAAACCGATCGGAAAAATCAGCATCGACGCGCTGACACCATGAGCGTCAGCACCGGGGCCGAAGAGCATCATGAAAAAGAGGCTGAGAGACCTAGTCGCAGGTCCTCAGCCAGTATGGAGTCCGCGTCAGGCTCAAGCAGTTCTGCTGACTATGATCCTCAGTTTGGCAGGCTGCGGTCACGCAACACTGAGGTGGATTTAGAGCGACAGAGGACAGTCATGTCGCATGAGCTGAGTCGAATCGAAACGCTACGGCGTCAACACTCCATGACTGTTGGTGAAAGCGTCACCTCGCGATCCTCCAAGCTTCCACTCCCTCCATTTGGCGAAGGCAAGCCTTATCCCCCCCAGCTTCCAAACCGCGAAGACTTTGTTGTGGGATTTGATGGACCTGATGATCCTTTGTACCCCCAGAACTGGCCACTGAAGAGAAAGTAGGTTGGCCCTAACTACTATAGTACTTTACTGACCCCATTTAGACTGTACATCAGCGCAATGCTCGCATTTACAAGTATCTGCTCTACCTTTGATTCTGCCATTTTCAGCGCTTCGTCACAAAACGTTTCGACATATTTCGGGGTCGGCCTGGAAGTTTCTGTCCTCTCCAGCACCATGTACATCGCCGGTTACGCCTCAGGTCCGCTAATCTGGGCGCCTCTTTCAGAGCTCAATGGCCGTCGCCCCGGAATCATCCTTGGCATGCTGGGCTTTGGGATTTTCAATACAGCAGTGGCCGTTGCCAAAGATATCCAGACCTTAATGATTTGTCGATTCTTCTGCGGCATTTTTGGTAGTGCACCCCTTGCAGTCGTTGCTGCTGTATTTGCCGAAATCTATAGCAATCGGACCCGCGGTGCTGCGATTGCTTGTTTTTCCGGTACTGTTTTCTTGGGTCCTCTTCTTGCTCCCTTCATCGGAGGGTTTATTAACATGTCCTACCTGGGCTGGCGCTGGACGGCCTATATCCCAGCGTTCATGGGTTACGCCGCCTTTGCTATGAATCTGCTCTTCCTTAAGGAGTCTTACCCGCCTGTTATTCTTGTTGCGAAAGCCGCTGAACTTCGCCGTCGTACGAAGAATTGGGGAATCCATGCTAAGCAGGAAGAGATCGAGGTTGATTTCAGAGAGTTGGTGGTGAAAAACTTCTCCCGTCCACTTCGCATGCTCTTCGGTGAGCCTCTAATTTT
This sequence comes from Aspergillus foveolatus, assembly GCF_047715535.1. Classification (NCBI taxonomy): domain Eukaryota; kingdom Fungi; phylum Ascomycota; class Eurotiomycetes; order Eurotiales; family Aspergillaceae; genus Aspergillus; species Aspergillus foveolatus. Next base: position 10,678 of record NW_027396256.1, on the reverse strand, counting down.
GACTGTGACGATTTACCTAAGTTTCATTTACGGCCTTCTGTATTGTTTCTTGACAGCATATACCGTCGTTTTCCAGGGGGTGTATGGCATGAATGCTGGTGTCAGCGGCCTGCCTCTGTTTGGTATGGTGACTGGCTTGTTCATTGCCGCCGCGTATATCATTTTTGACAGCCAAGGGTACAATCAAAAGCTAGACAAGAACGACGGTGTACCAGTACCAGAGTGGCGCTGCCCCCCTGTGATCCTTGGCGGCGCCCTGTTTGCTGCTGGGCTTTTCTGGTTTGGATGGACTGGATTCTCGGGGACCGTGCATTGGATCGTGCCAACCTTAAGTGGCCTCTTCACTGGATTCGGTCTTCTAGTCATTTTCATTCAGTTATTCAACTACCTGATTGATACTTATCTCATGTTGTGAGCCAACCCTAATCCTAAACAGCATAGCACCATCTAACCCTGTCAAGTGCTGCTTCTGCCATTGCCGCAAACACCTTTTGCCGTTCACTTGTCGCCGCAAGTTTCCCACTCTTCTCGCGCCAGATGTTCGAGAACATGGGAGTACAATGGGCTTCGACTCTGCTCGGGTGCGTCGCCGCTTGCCTAGTTCCTATTCCGGTGGTGTTCTATCTCTATGGCGAGAGGTTGAGAATGAAAAGCAAGTTCGCTCCTTACTCTGGTCCAGCAAGAGAGGCACAGGAGGAAGAAACAGAAGAGCCGCCAGAATCTGCTCAAAATTACTGAATGGATCATAATAATTGTATCTTACTTGTCAGTATAGAAGTGCCATAACTAGGTCATGGATGAATTAAGGAGACGGACCATGGAAAACGCTGAAAAGGCGAAGGTATGTTGCCAGCTCACTACATAGCAACCTGCAGCAGATTCGTCAGGTCAAAGGTAAAAGAGACTAATGAAGGTGACAGACCATGTGGTATCATTCCACGGGCCTAGAATCGGACAGAATACCTATTTTCTACATCCCGCCAAGTCATTGCAGGGAAGAACTGAGTTCAAACTTCAAAGTCGGTAAATTGTGGCTGAGACGAGACCATAGCTAGCAGGAACTTAAGCTTCAAAGCACGTTGAAACTATATCTGAGATACCAGGTTTAGTGGCAGTCCTCCTTCTCCTCGACAGCGTCCTCGCAAACTCCGACTTTATCCCTATCTTCCATGACCCCGACGCCTAGGTCTTCGGCCCCTTAGCTCTGCCGACGGACATCTCGTCAGATAACCTGCGCATCGCACGAGAAGGCTGTTTGTCAGATTTTCAACCCTCCGTCGGGAGCAGGAAAGGGTCCTTCTCGACGGCACCTAGCGGACCTGCTTCCACTGTCCGATGGACCAACTTTACTCTTCCTAAACAATCAAGGAGCCTTGTGATGTTTTCGGGCACGACTTCGAGACACTTTCCAATGAGTCTGCGGCAATGTTACAGAAGAGGAATTGACAACGGCTTTGGAGATCAGTATTGGGAGGGGTATAACGAGGATTGACAAGATTACAAAGGTGGAATGGGGGGAGGCCCCGCTGCAGGCGACGAGGCCGGGGCATTTTAATTAGAGGGATAATCCTGATTTTGTTATCAAAGCACTGCTGGGGATTTGGCGAGGTTGGAGGAGAGTTGAGTTGACTTACGTAGAGGAGGGGCGTCTTCTGGGGGGTTGAGTTTTGTAAATCGACAATTATGCTACTCTGGTCAGGAAGGCATAGCATGTCCCAATGCATAGATGAAAATAGCTTTAGCATTCCAAGACCACTATCTAGAGATTTGAGCCTCAAGGAAGCAGTATTGTGCAGTTCTTACCTTGGGGAGGCAGAATTTGGGTAAGCACTCCAGGTCCTCAGGCTAAAGATATATGAGGACGTATTTACTTTTAAGAAAGAGCAGAAGCTCATGACCGTTTCTTCCTACTGAGTGTCAGCAGCTACCGGGTCAAAATGGAAGGTGGTACCATAATACCATATATTACCTTGCAATTTGCTTTTTAATATATTAACACGGGCAATTGGACACCGCGGTGATTATAACATGTTATCGAACAATTTACTGAACCATATCCCACTCGAAACTAAAGACGGGCAAAAGGAGTAGACGACAGGATAACATGACCTTGAAATAAATCAAGTAGGCCGCGGCGGCCTCATTACCTGGAAGCCCTGTTCCTTGCTTCCTGCAGCTTGGCGACTCAGGTATCTGCGCGCCTGCTTGAGAATCCCACTCCCAATCGCAGGCCCCGGCTGAGGCAGAGAAGAAGACGATTCCTCTAAACTGCATGTCGACCTTGACCTTGGTCTTCCATAGAACATGTCCGACTCGCGAACGGAGTAGTCCACGCCACGTCTCGGGGGTGTATTGAGGAGGTTGTCGAATGTGTCCTTGTACCCAAGGCGTGGTAAAGTTGTGTTAGCTAGAGATAGATGTGAGGTTGTGTCTAACATTGGAAGTATTCCATCCGTGTCGCGTGCTAAGGTAATAAGATTCTGGCTCCGTTGCCGTGGTTGTCTATAGAAAGCGGAGAAATCTGTAATGTAGTGCCTTGTGTCGAAGGGCGTTGTAAGGGAGGAGGAGAAAGAGGGTGTTTTGGGTCGGCTGGTATGATTGCCTCTATATGATGCGGATACAGATGTGCGAAGCGATGCTGGATAACTGCCGGCGCCCGCGAACAAGCCCTCAAGACTCAGAGGCTATATTCGTTAGCTGGTGAAGGATGGGGAGCCTGTAGGCATTACGCGGGACTCACCGAGCCTTGACTTGATCGGACATGGCGCCAGTAGCGCAGTCCACCGCGATATATCCCGCAAACTGAAAGTAACAGATATCCGAATATGAGTACTGCAGCGTGGAGACAAAGAATGAAGTACCCTATCCACTGACGAGTGGCCTCGTGCACTGGGAAGGCAAAAGCAACGCTCAATATTAATGTCAGGACACGGACGGTCGCAAACCAGACACTCCTCAGCATGAAGGATCTGCCACGGCGCTGCCAGATCAGATATATCAAGAGGGCCGTCTCACAAACAGCGAGTAGGACTATCTGAGCAAGTCCCCAATCTTGGACCCAGCCAATAACTAGACCCTGGAGGAGCGGGATAGCTTGCGGGAGGTAATGCGGCAGACGATGCATCCAGTTTGTCGAGGTAGTCCGCTCCTGCTGGTCTGCTCTCTCTTGTTCATTCTCGAAATGGCGGTGAGCGACATAGGTCAAGAGGAAAAACACCGTCGTCAGAACAGCAATTATAACCACACGATAGTTGGGGAGGTAGCCGATGAGCCTCAGCTCATTAGACATGAATGCCATTAACGGAAAGCTGAAAAACGACAGAGCCGTGCCAAAAATGAGCCAACTGGCATTGCGGGCCATCTTAGTAAGAGAATCTTGCCTGCGCGGCCCTGTGATTAGGCAGAGCATGGACAAGATAGCAGTAATACCACCGATCAAGATAACAAGGTTGATATAGGAGTTGATCATAATATCAGGGACCCGGGGGTGCGCGATCATGCGAGCCATATAGTCCAACCCATAGGACAAGTTACTGACGTAGATACCGTCCTCAACGCCGGGATACGTAAATCCATTGTCAATGGGACCAGCCCAGTAGAGAAGGGAAGACCAGGAGAGCTGGCCTACAGCCGGTTGATAGAAGCCGGGGTAGTCTGCCGTCAAAGCCCCGGCTAAGAAGACGAATTGCAAATAGCGCAGGTAGTCAGCCATGTCCAGGGCAATCTTCCATAGCATACTCCAGACACTGCAGATGGGAGTGTGCTCGAAGGCTGGGGCAGGTACTTGCTTCATGGAGTGTCTCTGCCAGGATGCGATGCCAACTAGGATTAATATGACAGCTGGGGGGTATATAATGGCAGCAGAAGCTGCGGTTCCCATGTCCGGGGTGATTCTGACGCCGGCACAGTCAAGCTCCTTGTCATAGAGAGCGCTTATCGCTAGGTCTCCGAAGATAGTCTCCGGTCGATAGACACGCTCGAGGGAAAAGACCATATCGAATTGCGAGAACGAGAGCCCTTCCGGGCTGCTGAAAGGTGAGTGCCTTTCTCTCAGAGATGAACAGAGTAACTTACGGCGTAAGGCTGTCTGAGACCGGCAGCGGACATTGGCTATGGAATGACTCCAGATGTCCAACTGGGTAACTGAGGACATGCAGCTGCGTATTGCGTTTAAAGCTCGCCAAGTCAAGGTTAGTGCAGTTGAATTTGCTTTGGTCATAAACACCCAATATGGATAATGCCAACGATGATGTCAACTCATCAGAGGCATGCAATTCACCGTGAAGACTGTCGATCCAGAAGGGCTTTTCCAGTGGCCTCAGCCTTGCTGAATCGCAGGGGTATTTTCTGACCCAGGCTCCTTCACAGACCCTGCTATGAAGAATCGGCAACAGGAAGAGAGTGACTAGTAGAGCCGTAAGGGATTCCATAGTCACAGGGCTAGTGGTAGTATCAAGCCTGCTTTACGGGATGAAAAATCATGGATTTATTTTAGAGTTGCTGCCTGCACTTTTTGCCATAAAATTACCAAAATATGGTTCTGCCCTTACTATATGTAGATTGTGATCCACACTGCACTGTACCGCCTGCTTAAAAAGATCCATCCAACAGGGTTTGGTCAGCATTAATAACATCCCTTTGTCTAAGACAGCAATTTGTGGGCTCTAATTTTATTGGACCAAAAAGGCTACGCGCATAGACGGTTATACTGGATTCTCAGCATTTCTCTGCTAGTCCAGCCGATGCAAGATTGGATCAATCTGTCCCATGCGGCCAGGGACGTCACACGGTTTAATTTTGATCCTTTTTGTATTTAAAGATCAAAATCACTTTGTTAAACACCATTTTTACCTGATTCATGCCAGTGTAAGCTGTTTCTAGCTTATAGTGAATAACAAGCAACTTTCAGGTGGACTCCGTAGCGCTCCTTTGTTTCACTGTCATTTCCTTTCCAAAGACATGCTCTGCATGATATCAACCAGTCGAGATAGCCCGAACGTTATTTTTAGACTGTACCGGAGGTGGAATCGGCAATAGTTCGATGTACAGATAGGGCTGAAGAAAATTTTCATGATATATTCCGCGGAGTTTGCCTCTCGCAGTCCACTTATTTTCAGAGAAGGCTGAGACTAGCTTTATGAAGTACTCCACAGTAGACCCCAAGGGTTCCTTTTTAGAAATAGTTAGGGTCCTATATTGGCCAGCCCTGCGCAGTCTCTCCACGGTCGAGTCCCCAGTCCCTAGAATATCACCCTTCATTACACCCGCGTGGGCGAGATGGTGGAGTGTATATTTAGAAATAGCGGATTTACCAAGCATTGTATAGGGCTGCGAGACGGTCAGTACTTAGCAGAATTCAAGTTGAAACATGCAAATAATTCACTAAAAAGTGCTATAAGTTGCTTGTGCTACTCCCTCCGACATGGACAGTGTCAACAACTTCCGGCCTGAATGGACCATCGATTATCTCTGAACTGGACTGAAACGCGAAGAAAGAAAGAAACAGAATGGACGACAAGCCGCCTAATTCACGCTGGTCCGAAAGCGCGCATTGTCCAAAAAGCACCGAGCCTGCAACCGATGTAGAAGCGGAGATCAGAGCGATCTTGACGCCAGGTGGTCAGGTAGACGTTCCTGGGTCTATGGCCGACCAGCCATCGGACGGATCTTTGCCGGCATATGAGGCCAGTCGGTCGTCTTGTGAGTTTTGACGCCTTGCTTTCCTGTCTACCAGACACCTGACTATCTTGGAGATTCCTTAAGAGTTCGGGATCAATACATGGCTGTTGGCCCTGCGCACCTCCCGCTTCTAGACGTCCATCGAACCTCCTTCACGCCTCCCCCATCACGTGCCTGGGACGAATGGTCTAACAAGGATCTCAGAGAGCACCTCGACAACCTGCTGCATCCATTTGCGGACGCACTCAAACCGGTGGAGGAAGTGGCTTTGCATGAGTGGCTGAGGGCTACCATATGGTGGGCTCGCCGGGGCCATTTTGGGCTGGAACCTACGCGGCTATCCTCCGAAATGAATGACGAGCGGTTTTCTTCACAAAGAGCATCGCAGGGGCTCATGAACCTTGCCAAAGCCTGGTGGATATGTAACCAGGTCCTTGCTCAAGATGACTTCAAGCTTAGGATGGCCAGCTCCAGTATCAAAGGTGGTCCCCACTGCTACCTATTTGACCAATATAGGGCCGTTCTTACGTATCTGCGACGCTACGAAGGAGATATTGCTTCATTTGTATGTGGTGGAACAAAATCTGCAGAGACCTTTGACCTGGACAAAAGACTATGGCTTTTGTACCCGCAATGCACGGCATACGAGGCTGCACTTCTTAATGGCGATGACCGGGGACAAGCATGGAACCTGAACGTCCCTCCCCTGGTGTTTGGCGACACGAACAACCTCTTTAGTTACAAAAGCGAGTTTGTGGACGTCACACTTGTCGCCCAGGAGGAGCATTCCCTCCCAACATCGTCTAACTTCCAGTGTCTGTTCTCAATCGTGCGAGATCCGTCAAGCTGGCATACTGTGGGGACTATCGCGAGCCAGACACAGCTGGTTTACTTGGAGATCCATTCGAATCGGAGTCAATATCAGGACCCTGTGTGGAAGGACATTAAATGGGATGTTACCCAACAGTCAATGCTGATCAAGTTGCGCCGCCCTGGGTGCTTTGTGAACGTCAAGTTTAGCGACGAGGGCAGTTTCAGAGCAAATTGGGAGTTGGTCCAACAGATAATCCTGCGCGAGAATGGCCTGGCTCCTGGCAAGGATGAAGAGCTTCTTTTCAACGAGACAGTCAAGTGCTGCCAGTATCTCAACCATGACAGGCCCATTGAGTTTCCCGCGAAGCCCACGCCGCACTGCCGTGTGCGGTTGCTGAGAAAGACCACCACGGGCAGTTATGGGACAGTGCAGCGTAAAGCATACAGTGGGCTTCGTATTGCTGTTGCAACTCCTCCCCAGATCAAGATATTGCATCAGGCGTCTCACAATCTACACAACAGCTGCCCCTTGTCGTACACTCTGCTGGACGAGGATACTGGATCACCCGGTATACGTCTGGACCTTATCAAGGAGGACGAGAAATGCTCTCTATTCATATACTTTGCCGGCTCTGCAGCCCGCACTCTGTTTCTTTCACTAATTCAAGACCTCGTTCCCTTTCCGGGTGAAACGGCCCCAAAAACGTTCTCTACTACCTCGTACACAATATCTCAGCAGTCTAGTTGTCAGGAGCAAAGCACACAGGAGACGCAATTTTCACGTCTAGAGCTTGGGGAAAGCCAGACGTACGTTATTGAGCAGGACTCAGAGCCAGAGTCTGGAAGAACTCCCTATGGAAAGGCAGTTCTCTCGGAGCACCTGCGAGTCATTGTCGAGACGGAATGGGGCACCATCACTGACCGATTTAATATAGGTGAGGCTTGCAGTCTATTACTTATAGATCTTAGCTAAAAGATATGACGAAGGCCCTGGGATGTTGAGAATGGCGCTTCCTGTCCATGACAACACAGTGATCAACCTTTATCGGCTCCCACAAAAGGATCTGAGCATGACTGTGTTGCATGACCTTGTTGGCAAAAAGCTCATGGCCAGGATCACGCGTGTCCTTTCAGCTATTCAGGTCAAGCCTAGCTTGAGGACTATAAAATTCAAGTCTCAAGAGGGTAAGTAAAGATACATGACCACGATGTATTGTTCCGCGAAAGCTGACTTCCCACGCAACCATTTACAGACCTCCATAAATTCCAGGAAACAGTGACCGGCTTCCAAGTCCTGTTTGATAGGTACGTGACTTCGGTTGGCATTTTTTAAAAAAAAAGAGAGACGAGAAAGCTTACATCTTCCCCTTTTCTCCCCCAGTATCGCAACCCGATTCCTTATCACCCGCAGGCGAAGACTCCTCCCTCTCCTAAAGCAATGGGACACTAATATCGCCCGCGTGCAAGTGGTACAGCAGGGAAACAAATTCCAGATCGTTGCCTTCTTCCGTAGCTTCCGCCACTGGAAGTGCCTGAACTTCCGAGTCACGGCATTAGACGAATTCGAGAGTGTAGAGCGACCGGGGGAATGGGGGATCAGGATCATTGATGCAAAATACGCTCTACCTCAGCCTCAGTCTGGAAATGGATCCGACTCTGAACTTTCTGTTTCGGACTCTGTATGCCTGGATGAGCTGGAGTACCCTACGGAACATGATGATGTTGCAATTATGTTTGGAGATGCATTTTGTTCGTGCTACCTAGTCTTTGACATTTCACTGTGACTGAGCTAATGCTTTGCAACTGGGCTTATATAGTGAGAGATGCCTTTGCATCTTGTTTGCCCGGGCTGACCACTACCCGCCACGCTTCTCGATCCTTGCTGCCTTTGTGAGAATGATGTTATACGATTAAGGCCGAATATTGCATCACAATGGAATTGCGATCATTCTAGCTCCCTATATTCAAAGGCCAGTCCTAAACTCTCGTTTCTGGAATTCTTGACCGTTAGGGGAGCCTGGATCTGGAAACCTTCTCTAGAGCGATGGCAATGGGAAGGTCTGGGACGGAGACCCTTGTACCTTGGAAGTCCAACAAGCTGTCGCTCTTGGAAATGCTGGATAATTTTATTTGGTGACCCGCGACACCGGAGCTTAAAAGACCCTCGCTGGACAAGTTGCCGGTACCGGCCTGGGGACAGTACATTGGAAGAAAGCCAAAGAGCCAAGTTGACTGTATAATTTATAACTTTATATAGACTGCGCATATCCGCGGATATCAGATAGCAAAACGTTATCCATATCGTATCCATGCGGATACCAGATACCTGAGTTGCTATCTTTATCCACATCCAAATCCACGCAGATATGATATAAATATCTTATTACTATCTACACTAGCATAATTCTCGCTAGATTAACCCAATCTAGCCGGACACATGATGCATAATTTGCTGATTTAACGTAATCCACCACCGAGCTGCGCAGCCAAATATAGAAAACTTATGTTCCGAAATACAACCATGAATTGCAAGGCTTTGGACAATATAATTATTACGTTTTCCTATCTGAATAAAAGAGCGCTATTTATGAGTGCATGATAATCTATTATGTCCTATCTGGTTGCATTGCTGCAGGTTGGTGGCCTACGTTGCCTTGGTACCTGTTGGGCGAGCTCTTCATGTTCTTGAGCTTTTCGCTGTCCTTCACTGCCTATCAAACTGCCACCAGTCTGAATAAAGTATCTTGAAGTCTTCTGCTTCTCTTTTTGATATTGAATACCTGCACGAGGCTGCTGGATCTCTTGGTCTACTAGAATAGTATTTAGTATACGGAGGTGTGCACCAAAAGTCATCGCCGCGCTAGTAATACTTGATGCCAAATCCTGTAGTTCCATTACCAGCCATAAGCTGATAGGTTGATGATATATCGATCTTCCATAGCAAACATCAACATAGCCTCTTCCCATTTTTGAAGCTATCCAGCTATCCACATTGCATATTGACAGATCAAATCGGTTTTTATAGTGTTTTGAAGCGCTTTTTCTGCTATATTTGCCTCCCTGCCTCTAATTCTGCCTCCGAACCGTACACGCCTTCCTGCCTGCGATCCTTACAATGCCAGCGCCTCATCCAAACGAGCTTCGAGTTCAAGTCCTTTCTTATTGGGCCCTAGGGATTCAGCCACTTGATATAGCCAAGATGCTTCAGATCAACGTCCGTACGATACGGGATATGATCCAGAAGGGTCAAGATCTGGCTACAATCCTGCTCAGTGCATGAGCGTTAAGCTTGAACATGTGGAAGATGGCAAGCGCTCTGGTCGTCTAAAGGAGATCTTCTAAAGCTACAGATATGGCTTCTTGCCTCTGTCAAGCAGGATAGGAATGGACGTGAGAAATCTTCTGAAATCCTTGCCTTTGAAGCAGGTATCTCTCATTCTTCTGTTTTACGAATTCCCCACAAGCATGGCTTTACTATTGTTAAACCTTCTTGGAAACCTGGTCTAAGTGAAGCTGCAAAGGCTGCTCGACTTAGGTTCTGCTTAGATCACCAACACTGGACTCTGGAGGACTGGAAGGCTGTTATATTCACCGATGAGACTTCTGTTATCCATGGCCACCGTCGAGGCTCCGTACGAGTTTGGAGGACTGCTGGGGATGCGCATGATCCAACATGTATCCGAAGGCGCTGGAAGGGATCATCCGACTTCTTGGTTTGGGGATGCTTTACGTACGAAAAAAAGGGACCTCTGCATATCTTTGAACCAGAAACGGCTTACCAACGCAAGCAGTCAGAGGTAGAGATAGCAGCTCTAAATGCAGAGCTGGAGCCTATCCTTAGGGAGGAATGGGAGATGGAGATGGGGCTAAAGCGTCTGCATCTTCGTGAGGTTCCTGGGCGTGTTCCTACATGGAGATGGACTGAGAAAACTGGGAAGATTGTACGAAAGAGCAAAGGAGGAGTTGACTGGTGGAGATACCAGCAAGTATTCTCTAATAGCTTCATCCTTTTATATTGGGCTAACTAGCTCTTCTGATTAGGAAATCCTTCTTCCACAACTTATTCCTTTTGCCAAAGCCTGCAAAATCGAACGTCCAGATACAGGTATTGGAGGATGGGTGTCACAGGCTATGGCCTGGAACTTGGTTGTCGGCCATGCCCTCAACCTGGTCCTAAATAAGGTTT
>NW_027396255.1:0-15105 GCF_047715535.1 Aspergillus foveolatus | reverse complement strand
GGCGCGACGGCGTCCCCTAACTCCGGCGTCGGCCCGTGACACCAAGTACCTTGGATTATCATTGACACGGAAAAGGGCGTACAGATGGACCCTGAAAAAGTCAAAGCTATCCTTGAATGGCAAACTCCTATATCAGTCAAGGGAGTACGTTCCTTCCTAGGCTTTGCGAACTTCTACCGACGGTTTATACGGAATTTTTCAGACCTGGTACGCCCACTTACCAACCTGACACAGAAAGGCATCAAGTTCCTGTGGACCAAGGAGCATACCTCCTGGTTTGAACAGCTAAAGCAGATGTTTGCGACAGCTCCTATCCTTATACAATTTGACCCTGATCAAGAAACAGTCTTCGAAGCTGATGCATCAAACTGGGCTACTGGAGGAGTATTATCACAGTATGACAATAATGGGGCACTACGGCCCTGTGCATACTATTCAAAAAAGAACTCCCCTGCAGAATGCAACTATGAAATCCATGACAAAGAATTGCTGGCGATTATCAATGGCCTGAAGGCTTGGGAATCAGAGCTCATGAGCTTAAAGGACTTCACCATTGTTACAGACCACAAGAACCTACGGTACTTTGCAACAATCAGATGCCTTAATAAATGACAAATATGCTGGGTGGATATACTTAGTCACTTCAACTTCTACCTTAAATACTGACCAGGCAAGCTAGCAGCTTGCCCGGACGCATTATCACGCCAGGAACAGGATATGCCAGCCGGGGTGGATGACAATCAACTCAAAATACAAGAAAAACAGCTACTAACACTAGATAATATCAAAGAATAGCATCTATCTAGACACGACACAAATCTTGGAGCAACACTGAAGAAGCTGATTGACCAATCAAAGCGCGCGGATATAGTCAACCCTAAAACTGTCACCAAACTCTATCGCAACCTCATCAACCATAATAACCAAGCTGAAGAGAATGAGCCACTTGAGGAACAATGGAAGACAGCCTGGGAGAACGACGAAGTCCTGCAGGAAGCCACCAAGATTATTAAGGAGAATGGACAGAGCTTCCCGGGCAGACTAGGGATACGTGTCTCACCCTCTGAATGTTCGATATCATCTGAAGGCGCCCTCCTTTTCCGTTCCCGATGTTGGGTCCCGGCAAGCAAACCTTTAAGAACCCGAATCATGGAAGAATTGCATGGATCTAGGTTGACTGGCCATCCTGGGCGAAACAGCCTGTATACCGTGATTGCGAGGAACTTTTTCTGGCCCGAGATGAGCAAAGATATACGACGGTATGTGGCTAACTGTGATGAATGTGGAGCCAATGCTGTATAGAGAGACCGACGACAAGGCTTGCTCAAGCCGTTACCTATACCAGACCGGAAATGGCGCGAGATTGCCATCGACTTCGTGACGAAACTACCAACATCAAACAGCTGCGAAGATCTTATGGTGATTGTAGACTGGCTCAGCAAGGGTGTCATCCTTGTACCGTGTGAGAGAACAGACTCAGAAACCGTGGCCCAGCTACTAATTACGCACCTTATTGGCCATCATGGGATCCCAAGCGCTATCACGTCTGACCGGGGCACTCAATTTACTAGTGGTGTTTGGGAACACTTCTGCAACTTATTAGGCATCAAAAGACGACTATCAACAGCCTTCCACCCACAAACTGACGGCCAAACAGAGCGTATGAACGCTGTTATTGAACAGTACCTCCGTCACTTCTGTAACTATGTACAAGATGACTGGGTCCAATGCCTGCCACTTGCCCAGCTGGCTATTAATAGAAGGGACGCAGCAAGTACTGGAGTCAGTCCCTTCTTCCTGGATCACGGATACAACGTCGAACCACTGGAAATTGAACAATTAGAAGGACCTCCACATCCAGATGACCTGACCTGCACTCCTAAGGAACGAGGAGAGCGTATTGCTCGGAAGTTGAAGGAAACTCTACATATGGCTATATCAGAACTTGCCACTGCGCAGCAGCATCAGGAAGAATACTTAAACTGTTACTGCAATGCTGCCCTGAAGTACAAAGTCAACCAAAAGGTTTGGCTGGATCTCTGGAATATATGAACAGACCGCCCGAGCAAGAAGCTTGATAGTTGACACGCCAAATTCACTGTTACAGAAGTTATAAGCTCACACGCCTATCGCTTAGACACACCCCCAGGGATTCACAATATTTTCCATACATCATTGCTTCAGCCTGCATCTGAGGACCCTTTCCCGAGCCAAAGTCGTACTGACTATCAGCCCCCGGCAGTTCTAGTTGATGGAAACCATGAATGGTTTGTGGAGGAAATAATTGATGAGCGTGAAATGCCACTTGGACGGTGATATCGCAGCGAGGTCCTGGTACGTTGGCTCGGCCACAGGGACCCGACGTGGGAACCGCGAGTGAACTTCGAAGAAGCCGAAGCCCTAGATATCTGGGAACGGCGTGTTGCCGCCGGGGAAGTTATGCCCACAGGCCGCCTTGAACGGGAGGGCCGCGGGAGGAAGGGGAGGCTTATGTGACGAGCTATGCCCGAAGACTTGATTCGAGCATTGCCCGAATTATGACGAGCTGGATAAGCCGGACATGCTGGACATGATCGACATGATCAACAACATGATCAACAACATGATCAACAGGATTAACAAGATCAACGTAATCAACATGATCAACGTGACCAATATGCTCGATACTGATCAACATGCCCGAAGTCCAATGGTCCGAGCTTGCTACCAAGCTTGCCATTCAGGCAAAGCATATAAGAAGCTCGACGGTTACTGCTTATTAGTTCTTTAGCGAATTCTTCTCTAGTCCAATGCTACTTGTTAGTATCAACGACTCTAGCTCGTGACACTAGTAGCTTATACAATGACTTGAAAGTTGGTATTGCCGTTAGAGCAGAAATTGCGCCTAGTTACTTCCACTAATTATGAGAAATCATGCCTTGTCCCCCAAATCCACTCTATACTGTAGTAATTGACTTTACGGTATAAAGGGTACGATGACTTCCTGAATATATGTTCTTGGAGGCAGCAGGGGTGGCTTTTATAGAGTTTCTATGGAAGATACGTAGTTCAAACCTCTATTAAACCTAAGAATAATGCCCTGCAAATGCCCTAGGTACATCCTGTAATTGCGGGATTTCATTGGGAGAGTATAATGCGTGCCAGGGCCACTCATGGCAAGCACCTCTAGAGGAATGGCCGGTGAATGGAGCGTTTGTCTACATAAAGCAGAAAACAATGGTCACTTCTTTCAAGTGATTGGCGCCGCCGGACCGTCTATTTAGGAAATTAACCTGCTGCCTGAGGTTTCATATCCAGGCAGAAAAACAGCATTCAGGTTCTCTGATCTTGGATCTCTGGCCATCTGGCATTCCATTGAAAGTCCGTCCAGGCAGCAACGTTCATTCTGGCGATGTTAGACGCTGGTGCTTGGCGTCATGGCTTAGCTAGCCAATCCCTGATTAATTTCTGTAAGCGAACGGGTACTAAGGTTTATTACTAGTTAAGATAGGCAGGTCGCGCGAGGCAAGTGTCGCAAGTGAGCCGGAGTGAGAATATCACCCTGTCTATTGCTTCTAACCCTAATCTCACCCAAATCGCGCGACCGTAAAGCGGCCTCACTCTAATCTCACCCGCGCAACACCCACCCGACTTCTGGCCACGCTTAAGCCACACGCCGGCTGGTTAGTAGTATGGTGGGTGACCACATGCGAATCCCAGCTGTTGTATGTTTTTGCTCGCCCATATTTTTCCGCCCATATTTTTCCGCCCATATTTTTCCGCCCCGCCCGGCGGTCGGGTTTAGCGCCCACGCCGCCTTATCTTCAGGCCTTCACCTGAACGCCCTGAAGCCCTCTAAAATTCGCCCGCCAAGCCCGAAGAGCTGACGTGGCCTTTTTCTCACAAAACTTTCGTCGGAAGTAAAGTCTTTCGGCTTCCGTGCCACTGGCTTCCTAGCCACAGTACTCGCCACATTTAGTGGCTGTGCCTTTTTGATGGAATCAGCTGAGAGTTTCGTGAATTTATGCCGAGAATTACCGCTGAGCGTGTTCACATCTTGACCGCCCTCTGGCTATGGCGTCGACCCAGTTGTCACACGTGATTTCAGGCTCCTGTGGGCTTTTGAGGGGGTATGTAATCAATATCTGTGTCAAACACTTGTATTGAAGGTCTTGATCTCCTAACTACCATCTGTATAGGCAATTTATACCTTTTCAAAGGCTTAAAAGTAAGGTTCTCGCTATACAGAAGATATCCTTGTCATACAAACAGTATAAGGCATCAAACAGATATCCCTGCTATACAAACAGTGTCAAGCATCAAACAGATACACAAACGAGCGAGGTGCTGGATATTGATTAGTAAGGAGGTACCTCCTCCGGTTGACAGCTCCAAACCCCTCAGCAATGGAATAATGCAGAAGGAACAAACTCGCTTTCTTGCATTGATGTCTGGCTCACGTTCAGGAGGCGTGCCTGTCGTTGAACGAACCGTCAAGCCATTCGCCTACAGGGGTCTAAGCTGCCGTTCAATCACAACTACCAACGAGATGGTCGAGCCACTGCAAAAGTGTTTAACACACTGCCCACTATGGAACTTGAATGGATTGATAAAACAGACGATGTGGGAAACAGTTCGAACTGGAACGATGAGGAAGGAATGCTGTCAGATTGTCCCTAGTTGCCTAGGATAATCGACTTTCAGAGAAGGCCCATTTGCAGACAATCGCATTCAACAACGCTCAAAGACGGACGCCAGATTCGTAGCCATATAAATACTTGGTCAAATGCACCGCGTTGCAGATATTCTCAGCGACAAGGAAGAATCGAAGGGGCAGAGACGGTGGATTGTGGTATGTCGTATGTTTTTGTTGCTTGGAAAACGCGCGGCAGGCACTCTTTTGGCGGTTTGGCTAACTGCTCGTACTATTTCTGTTTTTTTCCGCGCTTCGATCCGCCCCTTATGTTTTCCCCGCCGAGCTTGAGCTACCAGTGTGACCTTGACTTAGTTTTCTCTGCCAAATTGTGGGTTCTTCATCCCCTGAAAGTCGTAAATATCTGCTTGAGCAAAACATTACTAGGCATCCTCGCGATTCAACCCATGAGTGATTAAATCTCTCTTACTACATGTCCACTTAAAGCATTTTAGTCACGTTTTCTCTTCTATAATTAACCACATTAGGAACTCTTTCCCTCAAAATGTTGTTTTAGCTCTCACTAATTTTCGCAAGGTACTCCCTCCTTTGCTCATATATTATACGCTATCACCACTCCAGACAAGAAATCAGTGGATAAAGAAGGAGGAACTCTTCCCTCTTGATTGTAATCCCAGGATATTAAGGGAGATCATGAGTATCACCCAGATTAAGGGACAGGAACGGGCGTCATTGGTCAAGGAATCCTCAAGGCGCTAAAAGGAACCATGGGTCTGAACGCGAACCTAATTTTGTTCCAGTTGTCTCCAGCAGCTGTCAACGGCGGACAGGAAAGGATTTCAAAGTAAAGCTGCAGTCGCTGGGGTCCACATTATCTTATTATTCGGACGGCTAATGAAAGCTGAATACTCGAGGATGAAGCATTTAGCCCGTGCCTTATCTTAGAGGTGGTTACGATTTGAAGATCTCGCGGCGGGATCCACTTCGCCTGATGAGCAAGAACTGTAGGCCAATAAAAGAATCTTTATTGCCGCGGGGATGCTTGGAATAACCAACTCGAGGGGTTATATTTATCTAATTTATTCCCGCCTTGAATATATGGCGAATCGCCATGCGAAGTTATAATTTCATCTATTATCGCAGGAAAGGCGTTTGCAAGTGGCTTATCCTTGACTTACATCTCCAGTCAGCATGGACTTTTGCAATAATAAATAGCAGCTGAAATGTAGCCTGTCCACTGCCTAAATAATCCCTTTGTCCAACCCTTCTAACCAGCCTGTTAGCTGGTTAACACTCATGCTATATACTGCTAGGCCTGATACAAAGTATTTTATGGTATATGCCATGACATGGAGCGCACAAAGTCTGCACGTAAGGTCTTATTCTATCATACCTCTGCAGTCTATGGTGCACTAACCCTCATAACCAACAGTTACGCCGGAAAATTACACCCGAGCAATCGTCTCGCTCTCAAGGAGATACTCGAATATCTCTGCCTTCCCTGGAAACAATTATGTCGGTATTGGAGAATGGATGGTTCAAGACCGTAGCCTTCTCAATTCAACAAAATTGGTAGAGGATGGCACCCATTTCGCTTCTAAGTCAGGAGAGCCGCACGACTTAGTTGTGGTATATAATAGCGGGGAGCGGAAATGGGATGTGCAACAATATGGTCAAGAGCAGCATGAAGCTTTTTCCGTTGCCACATCTGTTCCAGCAGATGGCTGCGGGCAAATAGTCTTCATTAGAGGCTTCATATCACCTCCGTGGGTGTCGGCCATCGGGAGCAAATACAACATCGATCCGGAATTCTTCAGGCGACACATGGATTTTCTTTGCACAGGTATTCACAGGCATTCATACAGTTACCCCTCACTTGTCAGTTCCTCAAATAACATCATTCGACTTTGTGTAAACACTCTCCTACATCGCGATGACTTCGGCGGACAGGATCTTCGGTTGCAACGGTCAATTCAATCCACTGAGCTCGTGACTTATAAGATGCAGCAGCTTGGCTCTACTAGAGCCTGCTGCGGAGACTCCATGGTGCGTGAGTATTCTACTGTGTGCCCGTGTTTCTCTGTGCTTGAACAATGGATTTCGCTCTGTATTACAAAGACAGATAAAGGCTGGGCAGGTAAGAGACAATACCATATATCACAAAAAGACTGTTCACTGATATAGAAATTCAGTCATTGCCTGGATGGACCAAGGCAGACCCTTGGAAAAGTCTCCTCCAGGGCCATGGACAAATCACATAGAATCAAAGGCTACACCATTACCCGTGCTCCAATGCCATCCGAAGATGGCATTTCGAACCACCAGCAATCGTCTAGATCCAGGTGCAAATGTTTCTGCAGAAATCCAGCAAAGCACAGCCATTGTTCCCCTGCAGTATGATTCATTACTCGCGCTAGTTGATCTGGCGCGTCGCGGTTCTCAGGACCCACTTTCTATGTGCATCCCGCTGTTTGCACATGCGGCCTTCTCCGAGGTTCAGTTCTTGAATCTTCTGGAGTCAAGGATCCAGATCCAAATAGACAACATAGCCGAAGGGCTCCCAGCTGACGCGTTGGGTACTCTCCAGTATTTCTTCAACATTCTCAATCGACATACTCAGCAACTTAAAGATAGTGCTCGTGCGCTTTCCAAGTTGACCGTGCGATTTACTCATGGGTTGCATGGTCTTAGAGCAGAAAACTCGATGGCGAAGGCTGCTATGCCACGGGATCTCGGCACGAACACAAATTTGCAGAGTTCAGAGACCGAGACCATCAGGGATGCCGGCTTTAGCAGTTCTGATGGTACATTTACAGCCAAAGGCCTGTTGGAAGACTATGAACAACTCAACGTTCGCTGCATAGACTTGTCCGAAATGTGTACTTGGGGCATCACTCTGGCCATGAACAAGGCCACGATCGAGGAATCTCGCAGAGCCATTGAGCAATCTGAGCGACTGAAGAGGTTAACCTTGCTTGCAACACTATTCATCCCTCTTACCTTCAGCTCCAGTCTGTTAGGTATGAACATTGATCTCCTTGGGCAGAACACAGTGAAATTTTGGTGGTTCTTTGTCTTGTGTATCCCTATCACCATGTTTGCCTACATTTTGTACCTTTGGGACTTTCCGGTTTTCAGGCGCTGTTTGATGGGGCTCTGGAAAGGATGTCTTGCTGCTATGCGAGACACGACAGCTGAAAAGAGCAACAAGGGTCGAAGTCATGTGGTGTGATCTTATTGTTCTGAAGTTTGTACTAGCACTATCCAAACTATTATGGTAACATGATAACAATTATGCATTCCTCTTAGCAGCGTCAACAGGCTTTATAAGTGGATAGGATACTGCATGAGCTGAATATGGAACTCTAAGCTTCTTCAGATATGACCCTGATAAGATCCGCTGCGTTCTACTCCTAGATAATTTGCTATTCTACTACAAGCATGAAGAAAGGTATCCTATGTATCTTACAAGAGGGAAGCAGTCTTCTAATTCTATATCGCCTAATTAATTAGTAATTACCCCATAATTAGTTAACTAACTAATAAATGTAATTAATTTAGCAAGAGGTGCGTGCATGAGTGACTAAGCAGCACCCCGCACCTCTTCGTCAAAAGTTGTGGATTGAACTCAAGTGGACCACGGAAAGATAAGCGGTTCCAACCTTCCATCATCCTCTCCAAGCTGCTATCCAAGACCAGTTTTCGCCTGTCTCTCACGCTTTAGGGCCTCGCTGCAGTTATGGCCACAGCGACAACTTCTGGGACTACCAACCACCTACAGGTGTTGCGGGATCCTATTGATACTTCTCAGGATAGTGTTGAGTAAGATAAATGCGCTGTAAAGCTTAGTTCAGGAATGAACTCCACTTATCTTGAATATAGTATCGTCCTCGTTCCTGGCATTGGTACTGTCTCACCAGAGAACTGGCCGTTCGCCAACAAAGAGTGGCTAAGCACCCTACCCAGCTCTGGTGCTGGGGCACGCATCCTCTCGTACAAATATTCCTCGCCATTTACTGGCACCAAGTTTTCATGGGAATCGATTTTGATGCTTGGTTACGACCTTCTCCAGCAATTAAGTGACACCCGCTCACAATCAAACCCAGATTCAGTAAGTGAGGTGGTCATAATTCCTTCCCATTGGGCCTCTGGCATGCATGCTGAAGTACCTTCTTTAGACCATCAACAAGCCAATCCTAATAGTCTGTCACAGCTTGGGTGGTGTTATAGTTAAACAGGCTTTATGCGTTGCTAACAAGCAGTTTCCTCGATATGGCTCAATCGTCAACGCTATAGTTGGCGTTATCTTCCAAAGCGCCCCACACCGGTATGGCGACAAACTCACGAGCTTTATGCGGTTTCGAGACATCTTGGAAGCAACAGCTGGCAAGGGCCTAAAATTACCAAACGCCAATGTTGAGCAAGAAGGCGCTATCTTACTCGACCTCGCAGATAGGTTTGAAGGTATCTCGTTTCGTTCTCCCATACTATCTATCTATGAATTGAGAGAGTCGAAGAACAATTCGACATCGTTGCGCCAGAAATACCGACAAGTCAGTCTCAAGTCTTTATTCGAATTATGGACGCTAAACTGTACTCTAGTTTGTCAACCGTGAAGCTTGTTCAACTCATGCGCCCATGGAAACAGTCATTGGCCTGAATCTCGATCATTACGATACGTGTCTTTTTACTAAGAGCGTCGGTGGAGAGGGCTTACCCGAGGTCAACAGGTTCGTCCTTGAGACTCTACATGACGCTGTTCGTCTTGTTGCTCTTCGACTTGAGGACCGTAGGTTATTGAAGCAAACAGCCGCAGTAGGGCGCTAATGGTCTCAGAGGAATATCAATATGCGACGATGAGCGCATACTCGCCCACATTGAGCGAATTACCAGTCAAAGGTACACAACAAAAAAAAAGATTCTTTTAAGCCACTTTACTGACATCGATTAGTTGAGCTATTAGAACTTACCGACTGCCCTTCAAACAGAGCAACAGAATGGCCGTCGAATAGAGCAACAGAAGGATCATCTCTTTCAGGATTTGAGCTGGTATATCCTACGACACCAAGCAGGGAAATTCGGAAAACAGTTCACTTGCCATGCTTCCTTCTTAACACTCATTTGGCAAATCAGGAATTTTGCGGCCGTGAGGATATTTTGGAGCGTCTTGCAGCCGAGCTCTTGCCTTCGAAGAACATAATGACGGCATCAGACACCACTCTACGACAATTTGCGCTTTGCGGATTCGGGGGAATTGGAAAGACAGAAATAGCCCGCGAGTTTGCGCGACGTCATAAAGCTTCCTTTGATGCAGTATTCTGGGTTGTGGCAGATGAGGTCGCGAAGCTTGACCACCATTACCAGCAAATTTCGCTAGCGCTGGGACTTGAAGATTCAGCCGAATGCAGCAGTCATGTCGTCAGCAGAGAAATTGTGAAAGGATGGCTTTCTAATCCTCGCAAGCAGTTGTCCGGGTCGGATGAAGTTGCTCAACCTGGTCAAGCTAGGTCAGATGCGACCTGGTTGCTGATATTTGACAACGCAGATGATCCAATGATTCTGGCGGACTACTGGCCTCAGGGCAGTGGATCAATTCTTGTCACTAGCCGCGATCCTCTGGCAAAAAGTATCTTCACAAGAAGACCTTCAGGCTTGGATATTGGGCCACTTTCACACCAGGACAGCCTATCACTCCTCAACAATCTCACTACAACCTCCAACTGGCCAGAAGACGATGCAGCGCGACGGATTACTGATGTACTTGGTGGCGTTCCTCTGGCCATATCCCAGATGGCAGGTATCATTCGCCGACAAGATCTCACCTTCTCTGAGTTCTTCGAGCTGTATACAGATTATGAAGAACATGCCAGTCTCTATGAGACGAAGTTTGACACCAATTTAGTCACTTATCGTCACTCTCTCTCCACCGTTTGGGTATTTGAGAAGCTAAAGCCTCAAGCTCGACAGCTTTTAGAGCTTATTTCATTCCTGGATCCCGATGTCATTGGAGAAGACTTGCTGATGGAAGCTTCAGTGGAACTGCTTTCTGAGGGCGCACAATTTAGAAGAAGCAACTACATTGAAGCTCGAACTGATCTCTTACAGTCGTCTCTGGTTCAGCGGGACAAGCAAAGGCAGCAGGTATCGGTCCATCGCATTGTACAAGATGTAATCTTGGCAACAATGGATGCTAAAAAGAAACGATCCATGTTCGACCATGTCGTACGAGTCCTCTGGGCGGACTGGCCATCAGCTATGCCCAAGCCATCGAAAGAGCCAGCGTTACCTCAGCCCAAATCGACTGGCGGCAGGTTACATGTTGGAAGGTGGCCTGTTTGTGCGGCATTATACCCTCACATTCTGAGGATACATCAGCTCTGGTCAGCCATTTCAGATCCCTCCGAGGCTACCAGTTTGCTTTTCGCAAAATTACTGAATGAGGCTGCATGGTGCGTACGAATTCCCTAAGAGCTTACTAGCGATTTCATCTAAAATTTACCAGGTATCAAAAAGAGCGTGGGCGAACAAGGCAATTTGATGGCTTCTTCGAAACCGCTCGCAGTATCTGCGAGTCCTCAACTCACCCAGATCGGGATTCTCTGCTTGCAGATATCCACTTCTGCTTAGGAGCAATCGCCATGGATGCAAGCGATTTCGACACTAGTCGCATTCATAAAGAACGTTCTCTCGATCTAGTTTCCAAAATCTGCAATGAGCTGAAAATCGAAGACGAAAGACTATACCTCGCCTATGCAGAGCGAGGAATCTCACGCATTCAGGATAGACGGTACGGGGAAGGGGAGGCCGATCTCAAGGAAGCGCTACGGATACGTAAAGCTCTCGGCAACTACATTCCCCGGTCGGGCGAGGCCAATCTTAGCTGGGCTCTGCTTGCGCAAGGTAAGCTTGAAGAATGCAATACGCTTCTTCTGAACAGTTTGGCGGGCCGGGAAGAGGCTTTGGGCAAAAATGATAGGGAATCTGTCCGGACTGGACTAATTCTATATGCTCTTGGCAACCTTCGTGCTGCACAAAGCCGATGGGATGAGAGTCTTGAATACCACCAGAGAGCATGGGATCATATGCAAGCGACAGTGGGCGAAAGAGATTTTTATACTGCAAATGTGGCCCATAAGATGGCTGAGCACTTTATATACTCAGGACGAAGTGAAGAGGCCATGTAAGTGCTGCCGTTCCCAAAAAAGCACCTAAGCTTTTCTCTGACTCTTTTTAGAGCTATGATCAACGCGGCGCTGGACATTTGGAACGTTGATCCTGGCGCACACAAGAACGAGATTGCTCGCACGACCTTCCTGAAGGGCAAACTGTTCGAAGCGACCGGCCGGATGCAAAAAGCCTCCATCGCTCTTCGAGTTGCGTGTCGGTTGAGAAAGGAGATTACTAAGGAGGATCGAGATGCAAAGAGCCTGACGACAGAAGACTTCGACGAAATTGTTGCTTTTTGGGCTCGTTGACGTGGTTCCTTCTTCCTTTTGTTCGTTAGGAAAGGGAAAGAATATATCGCGACAAATGTCGGTATTGTGATAGTCTAATGGCATTCATGACTGCAGGGACCCATCACTGACTCGAGATCGTAGGGACACAGGTTGTAAGATTCTCAACGTTTGCTTATCGCACGTAATCTTGGGAAGGCAGCATGGTAGGGAGCCCAGCTACATTGTGATAACAGCCTTGGCGCTCCCGCAAGGTTACTACACTGGTGGCATGCACCTGAGCCTCCCAGGCTTCGCCTTTAGAGTAGCTCGTTTACAATGACCTGTAAACGGATCCCAGCCATCTGCGATTCTAGCTTAGAAGAAATATATGGAGGGCAATCAACATTGTTTCGCGTAGATATTGGTCGTCGAAGAACTTCTGAGGCTAGTGATCTTTTAATGATTCCTACGCGCCTCGACAGCGCTTGCTCGTAGAATGAGACGAATTTCTGGATAATAAAGAAGATATCTGACATTCTCAGCTATCAACACAGAGCTTTGCAGTTTTTACCCGAACAGAGGCACATGACTCTGATTCAGTAACCTGTGGGCCTTCTCATCGAGACTCGACGTCGATGATTTGTTTCGACCAGACAATCCAGAGGGCAGGCACTCTAACCCTCCCATCTTCAAAAATAAGACAATCATCGTCCGCGTCATGTTCGGATGCGTTATCTGGTAATCGAAACAATAGAAGAGGATCTCGAGAATGCCTTCGTGTGCGGTTTTTCATTGGCTGTAGAAGAACTGCGATTGTTGCGAGGCGGTTTCTGACCGGAGTGTACGCAACTTGAATATGAATGTAGCAGACGGCTATGAACTGAAGACAGAAAAGCTAGGTCCAAGAGTCAAACTGGCTTCTCAGACCAGGGGGAATCACGCCTCTAGTGACTTATGTGAGAGCAGCGGAGTAGAGGCAGCGAACCCCTTCCAGGATATCTATTGGCTGGCTTCGGTGCCAGTGTGCTGCTTTGCGCTGTCTGTTGGGAAAACAGCCCAGCCATGGCAAGTTCAAACATCAGCCATCACACCATTTAATTTTTAATCGTTCCAACTGTCCTTGCACCACAAATTGCACGATTATAGCGCCAGAAAACAAGGTGAATGAGTTTTAGCGGGCGCCCTTGGTGACGGGTTAGCGGAAACCAGCCGTCGCCATGTCTGGAGGAATCCAGACTTGTGCGGCGGTTTAAGGGAAAGAAAAGCGACTGTAGGAGATTGCCCACCTAAAATGGCACTCTCACATGACAAATTGCGCCGAGGCCGCCATGTTGCGCTATACTCGAAAACCGCTGAGCCCCGCAAGGCAAAGTGAACAATCACAATCACAATACCTTTCAAATTCGAAAACTGACTTGATCCGTCAACTAAACTTCGGCAAGTACCTATGGCTCGTTCTCAGACAGAGTAAGTGCCCTCCAATAGAAACATCTATGTATGCTTTTGTGCGGGCATCATTGGTCTTCGACATAAGAGCAGTACTCGGACTAACGAAAACTGCCATCAGCTTCCCCGCAGTCCGCGCCTGCATCTTCGATATGGATGGCCTTCTCATCAACTCTGAGGACATAATCAGTCTGTCGACTAACCAACTTCTTGAAAAGTACGGAAGGCCTGCCTTTACACGGTCAGTTCGAGCCCAGCTTATGGGTGTACCAAACTCGACCAACGGCGATGTCTTTCACAACTGGGCCAGATTGCCCATTTCTCGTGAGCAGTTTGCCCGCGAATCGACTGAACAAATGCAACGGCTGTTTCCATATTGTGAGCCGCTGCCTGGCGCGGAGAACCTTTTGAAAAATCTTAGCCGTGCCCGTAGTATTTCTGGGGACAGGATTGTGATGGCATTAGCGTCCAACACCAAGAGCCATAGCTACGAACTGAAAACGTCGAGACCCGAGACAAAACAACTACTCGACTTCTTCCAGCCTGACAGGCGGGTCCTGGGTGATGACCCACGAGTGCGCCAGGGTCGAGGAAAACCGGCGCCTGACATATATTTGGTCGCGTTGCAAACACTGAATTCGGCTTTAGACTCTGGCAAAAAAGCCATCTTGCCCGACGAATGTTTGGTTTTTGAAGATAGTGTGGTTGGTGTAGAGGCTGCAAGAGGGGCTGGGATGAGGGTTGTTTGGGTGCCACATCCAGATGTGGCGCTTGAGTACCAAGCTCGGCAGAAGGATGTGCTGGCTGGTAGAATGACAATCAATGAAGTCGGAGACGACTTTCCGCTAGGAGGGATTGATGATGGCTGGGCTGAATATATACCGAGCCTAGAAAACTTCGACTACAGGAAGTATGGTATTTACGTATCGTTATAGGTATCTTTTATGGACAATCCCGATTACAACTGGCACCTTTATGGAGTGATAGAAGCCGCTACCACGGCATAGTAACATAATAACAGATGGCCACGGTTAACTGATTCCATGGCGGGCCAGCCATGCGGACTCAGAGATCCACAGAATCAAAAGAGCCGGTCAGCGGATCCATCAACCCCTCCCGTGGAGTCTGTCGTGAACTAAACGTGACGGACAGTCCAGTTCTTGCCGGTACAACTGGATCACATTTGTGGACATGGCTGGTCGCGTGCCATTGCTCAAATTCATATATACGCTGTTTGCAGTAGCAGTCACGTGATGGTCGTCCTGAAGAAGGCCACTTTTGGTTAGTGGAATCCGATCAGGTCAGATCACTGGACCTGCACGGCGGCCCGAACGCGACTTCCCACGAACCTTGAGCATTGCGGTAGTCAAAACGGGCATCTGCCCTCGAAGACCTGGCCAGGGTAGCGCTGGGATGCTTCTTCCGCTCGTTTCCAACATATATTGTCCATAGTTGCTGCTTCAAACCTGTATCTTGTTAGTTTTAGGGAGTGTGTGTGTGTGTGTGTGTGTGTGTATGTATTTTACGGCCGTGGCTCGTGACTAGCACGTTTTCCACTATCCCTAATTAGGGCAAAGGCCGCCAGGGGGT
>NW_027396254.1:0-15154 GCF_047715535.1 Aspergillus foveolatus | reverse complement strand
GATACCCCCCCCCTTGTACGTCCATTTGTGGCCGGAATAAAGACCTTTTGAAGCCAGCGAAGGCCAATTGCATCAGTGGTCCATCCATTGGCACTCATTTCGATTCTCCAACTGCCAGGGATCGTGCCTTCATCAAACCATCCCTCTATATGGACTTTTCCTCTGAAGATAATGGTGGAGGGTATTGGCCACCCCCTAGTATTGATGCATTCGATAGTGGTAACCCATTCCCGATTTCCTGGCTGTATAAGCCATGGTTTACCAGGCATTCTGCTCTAGAAACGACCTTTGTTGTTGCAATAAGACCCATAGCAAACCCAGTTTCATCAAAGTTGTAGATGTCCTCATCCTGGATCCCCCACTGATCTTTGACCTTTTGTACCTCATTAAACCATTGACCAATAACCTTGGGATCTTCACAGAGTGCTCTCTGGCGATTAATCCTCCTAGCAAATCTTGTTTTAACTTCCGGTCGCCGTTTAGTAAACTCAGTAACCCAATTCTTTCCAATTGGTCGGGATGGAGTTGACGATCCAGCATCCAGTATAATTTGGGCCATCTCCCGTACCTGGAAGTGCCTAGGGGGTGCGCCACGTATATCCAAAGATACTATCCATGCTATTAATGCCTCCTCCTGGCGTTCAGTTAGCCTGTGGTTGTGGTTGCGGAGTTCTGCTCGAGAAGGGCGTCCCTTTAACCGATCACGTAGGGTTTGGGGGGGTAGGTTGTAGGCGCGTATAGCTTGCTCAATATTGGAAAATTTTCCGCTATTTAAATCGCGAATCGCGCATTAATCCCTGCCCTCTTGCTCCATTAATTCTTGCTTCGATTTACGCGGTTTTCGTGGCATGGTGGCTGATTGTATATAGGGGGTGGTAGACGCGTTAGAAATTTTTGAGGTTCTACGGCGGACCCGGGAAATACGTTATAGATGGGCGGCCACGTCGGCCATCCAATAATGACAATTGTCTGTCCCTTTCCATAAGAGACTGTCGCCACGTGATTTGCGTTGTATACAGCCCAGGTGGACAAGCTCGAGGCTACAATCTACAATCTATTGCTTGTTTCATGACTTCATCACTATTCTCAGGACGTGATCCGTGATACTGCTGATTATCGGCCCGCTCATACTTAGTCTGGAGTTTCTTTTCGCTTCAAGACTCCAATTACGGCGCGATAATTAGAGATACAGTACGTTACCGTTGACGAACTAGGTAGTATGATGTGAATAGCGGACTTGAATATGGAGTCATCATGCAAACTGCAGCTCAGGTAAATTCGAAAAAAGCAAGAACCGGGACTGCCCGGTACCATAGATCTGTGCAGAACCCAATTTATTTATAGTAAATATCCGTCATTCAAAAATAGTAAAGGGGAATCACTTGAACAGTAGTCACAGAATACGTATGTGTCCGACGTTTCAGGTCTCGACTCTTAAGAAGATGGAAAAGAAATGCTAATCAACCGCCCAATATTCAGAGGTTTCATGAGTGAGCCCGCTCGCGAGCTTCGCGTTCGACCTTTTCTCGCTCCTCGTTTTCCTTCATCTCGCGCACCTTGGCGAGGACGACCTCACGGAAGATAGCGCCTCGTGCAATCTTGCTTAAGCTGCGCTTCTTAGTACCGCCTGATTCTTCATTACCGGTTGACGCAGGGGGTGTGTTGCTGTTCTCCGTTGAAAGAGCAGGGAACGGTGATAGACCGGACTTGTCAGACGCTTCCGAGGCCTGTACGTCAACTGCACTGGGAATGTCTTCTTCATCTTCTTCTTGCATCTTAAGCGCTTCGATGCGGTTCGCAAGCTTGATGATCTCAATGCCTCGCTTAAGGCGAGAGCGAGCAATGTATGCGCGGATCTCGGGTAGCAAGTCGCGGTCGCTGGCGGATTCACCCTTCAACCACGGGTGCTTCAGGGCTTCCTCGGACGTGGGCCGCTGCGCCGGATCCACCTGCAGCAAGCTGAGAATGAAGTCCTTAGCGTCTTTGGAGACATCCTTCCAGTAGCGCTCGTGGAAGACAACGCGCCCGGAGCGGCACTCTTCGATGAGATCGGTCAGGTTCTCGGATCGGAAGGGCGAGTATCCGCATAGCAAGGTGTAGGTGATGACACCGAGCGACCAGATATCAACAGCTTTGCCATGCCCTTGCTTGAGCATGACCTCGGGAGCGGCATAACCGAATGATCCCGCCATGCTGGTCAGCACTTCGGCTGGGTTATCCAACATCTTTGCGATTCCAAAGTCGGCGAGAACTAGTTGCGAGTCCAGATCACGGGTAAGGTAAAGAAGGTTTTCGGGTTTTAGGTCTGATGACGAAATTGGTCAAAACTTATTGACTGAAAAGGGAATCATGGCAGAAACCAACCTCGGTGGACGATATTGCGTTGATGTAGGTAGTTGACGGCATCGAGCACCTGGCGGATGGTTTGTGACGCATCCTTCTCTGTGAACTTGCCGTACTCGCAAATTCTATCAAAAAGCTCACCACCAGTGGCTAATTGTGTGACAATGTAGAATTTGTCCTAGTAGCTGTCAGTGTCAAGCCTCTTCATCGCAAGCAAGCACAGATACACACCTTAGACTCAAACCAATCGACGAAGTGAACAATGTGAGGGTGGTTCAGCTTTTGTAGGAGATCCAGCTCGTCATAGACCATGCGCTCGTTACCCCGAACGTTACGCTTCAAGATAATCTTTACCGCAACCTTCCCGGAAGAACAGTCTGCTTCGCGGACGATACCGTATGTTCCAGCACCGAGGGTTCGTCCGAATCGATACAGCGACCTGCAAAGATACAACGGTTAGTCATTGGGGAAGGAGGCAAAGCGATGAATGGGCATACTTCTTCTCGTAGCTCTCGGGCTGTCCCGACAGCTTATTGAACATATTGGCAACTGTACAACCTTCGGTTAGCGAGTCCGCCAGAGGTAAACAAACCGCCAGAAAAAGTGAACATAAGTGATGAAGCACTGCTGCAGTGACTGCAATAATGATAAATATCAGACAGAGCAGCTCGAGGTAGCGGCTCTGTCCTCCCACGTAAAACGGGATGTATTGCGCGAGGCTGACTCCAGCTGAGAGCCTGGAAGCACGCGGGGCGGAAAGCGTTGGGCAAGGCTGACGGAGAATTGATGGCATTGGGAAGGCAGGAGATGCAGCCGAGCAGTAGAGCTCCAAGAAGGCGATAAACAACAAGAGATGTTAAACTTACAACTCATTGTGACGGTGTTGGTGAGTGGGCGTCAACGAGAGGGGTGATGGTGAAGGTGGTGATAGCGGGGTCGGGACGTTAGGCTAAGGTACAACCCCGCACGTAGGAAGACGAAGAAACGCGAGCGAGAGGAAGCGCAACGAGAATATCTGAACTGATAGAAATAGAGCAAGGTTAGTATCACTGTCGACAATCTTAGAATCTTAGCGTCGGGTGTTGGTTTCGTGCTGTGCTGAGGATCAGGGGAAGCGGGAGAATTTCTCGTGATCGCACAATTGCAGCTGGCAGTATAAGAGGCCTCCAGCCGACAATGTCTTTCCGCAAGAAAACGAAGAGGCACTCACCAATTCTGCCTTCCAGCTGCAGGCGATTGAAGATTCGCACGCAAACAAAGCAGGAGACGAGGATAATTAATTAATGGAGAGGGCTGAAGTTGGGTTGGTGCCTGGGAGCTGAAAGTCAAGTCTGGCCCGTCCAGCCCCAGCACAGCCACCGATCAGAGAGTTGAGTGGAGCGAGCGCGTTTCATTCCCAATTTTAGCCTGGCCAGACACTTTTAGTTCCAGCCCTGGCCTTGGTACTGATGGCAGTCGTCTTTATGAGGCAGACGCAGGGCCTTGCAATTTCCGCGCGTTCAGCCCTGTGGGACTGGGCCATGCCCACCAGCGCCGTCTTACAGAATTCGGCATGCATTCTGTAGCTATACGGCACTTTGACAGCTAGGTCATTCGGCAGTCTTAAGGTAGAAAAATCCTAGGAAGATTCATATAAATTATAGTCACTATATTTAGGTAGACCGGAAACTCACCGCACAATGTGGGATCCTACTGAGGCATAGATCCCCACATCGGTTGCATATAAACCAGACCTAGTTCAAAAGAAGCCTAGGTACACCTTATCACCTCGCCTGCAAGCAACTTTCGAAGCCACCGCATTCTTATTCTGCAAATTCTCCATACCCTCAGCACCGACGACAGGCTCCCAACCTCAATGCTGCAGGCGCTCAGTTACAGGTGCTCACCTTCCCTGGAAGTAGGTAGGGCAAATACTCTCGCAGAATCGCCAACTGTCCAAGCACATTCGCCTAATTCCTGTTTACGGTAAACCGGTTTCGCGGATATTTGCGATCGTCGTAGCTTGGATTCTGGACGTCTTTGCCTGTTAGGGTGATGCAAGGCAGTATTTATTATGAGCAATGTGGCCAAGGTTCGATGGAGGGGAAATTAAACTCACAGGTGATCGATCTCCATATCATAGGTCATGGTCATAATCGACTCATCGGCCGCTCCGTTCACGCGACAGTGCAACTGAGAAGCTCCATTTCTGCATCAGCCGGGTTAACGAAGACGAAGTGGTCGCGGTAGAAGTATGTCAAGTCTTCGCGGCAGATTCCACCGGTCACCAGTATACCCGTGAGGTTTCGACTTTGTATAACCGAGCAATAGATGTGTTCTCACCGTCGGAATATGGTATAACATATGGCTCTTGCACCATAATTTCCCTCGTCTGCTCAACAGACCTAACCACGAATTCAGAAGACATATGCACCTCCCTGATTACCTCGAGATCCAAGCATAGACAGTTTATATATTTCTTGAGGTAGGCTAGGTTTTGGGTATGCGAGACTGCGTCGGTAGCATAGCCGAAGGCTGGGATTGTAGGGACTAAAAGGATTGGGATCGATTTATGGGAATGTGTATTGCATATTCTTGGCCATCTCAGGAAGTTGAATGTTCGAGGATGGAGACTTAGCGGGGTGCTGCATTGTTGAGATGGCCCTGAGGGTTTGATGCAGAAGACGTATATGGCTGCTGCCGTTATTTTGGTCAGGGCCGGGGACAATTCGGTCTCGCCCGGGGAGGGTCCGTATGCTTCCCATTGATCAGCTGGTACGCAGTAAAGGAGAGGATATTGAGAAGATAATGCAGACACTCCCACCAATAAGGCCAACACTCCCTTCGGGGAAATTACTCGGTACGTCTAGTGAGTCTAAATCGAGCCCAGCGAAGATCCAGGTTCGAATGGCGACTCTCTAACCTCAATGATTGCATAGCCCTCATCAGCCTACATTAGAGACGGACCAGAAACCCCGTTGTAGAGATATTGGCTGACTCGAGGCATGTTATTAGCCCGCACAATCATACCGGGACCATGACCATGTCTGGACAGAGGAGGTAACAGGAAGATGTCTGATTCTATTCTGTGGATTGTAGGGCGGGGAGAGGTTGTAAAGGAGTGTCCGTGTCTGGCATGGTGCTTGGAACGCTGTGGAACCATTGGGATCAGAAAGAGCTGAAAGGATTATCTTCTACAAATTTGAGTCAGCGCCAAAGCATGGGAGGCATAATCTTTAGGGAATATGGACGTATCAAAGTCAGATTTGATGCGGTACGTGTACGCATACGCATGTCGCTTGGTTAAAACCTCTCGTCATAATCCTCGAGTGCTCAGTCTTGGACCTATTCCAGGGTTGTAGAATGAATTCTTAATGAAGCCCAAGTTCCAGAGATACATATCAATTTTGTGTGCTCAGGGATTACCAGTCACAGTGGTCTCGAGAACGTTGCGTATCTTTTTCTGGCCAATATAGTCCGGCACTGCGCACAGTCGCTGTTCCCCATTTTTCAAAAGTAGTATGGTGCCTGCATTATCAAGTAACATCAGAGGTAGATCCTCAGGTAACAGGTGAAGTCGGCATTGGTGATAGGCAGAGAATGATATGCGACTTAATGGAATCTTTATTCAAACGCGGGATAGAAAGGTTGAGGAAGAATCGTAAGCGGTTAATGCTGGCCTGGACAACGGTGGTGACCAAAAGACGACGCAGTCACGGTTACAATTCCTGCTTACGACGTTAGGACTCAGTACGCGAGTAAAATCTGACCATTCAGGAGCAAAGAAAAACCAACTTGATTCTAGATCTGTTAGCGAGGAGGGATTCTTTGACATCATATGGGCATATGACAGTGAAGCGACTGCTCCACCGCAGAATGTCCCGTAAAGAGAACCTGCACGTTGTTCTTCGTATGTTGCTCTGCGTTCAAGAGTATGGTGGATATGGCTTCTGAGACTGTCTCGACCTACCCTTTGCGCACTTGAGATAACCACCGTGGATATGGTACTTGCAATCGCTGGAGTCCTAGTCAAGCTTTAACAAGACTAACAGAGCGTGATAGAGTGAAGCCTAAAATAAATCCATCTCCATCCATCCCCTGCCGATATTTCCAAAGTTAATCGTCCAGTCTCGTCTCTCGGACGTTGACCCTCTGATGGCGACGACAAATAAGCTGGGCGACGTTTCCTTGAACGGTGAGAAGAGCTGCAATTTTGTTGCCTTGACAGTACCATCTCGGAGCGAGGCATCGATGCTCTGGGAATGCTCCGTTAGTTGATGGCCTGAAAAATCCCTTAACTGCCAATGCAGTCCGTACGAGACGTGTCTGAAGCATAAACAATCTTTGCGTTCCAAGCCGCTAGTTTGATAAGCCCGATGTCTTTTCGTTTCTAAGCGACGGTCAGTATAATGGACGGTTCTCAGCCGTAGATATACGCACACGGAGCACGGCTGTACTGATGTCAAGCCAGGACAGCCGGATTATTTTCCCCCATATCAGATCGACAAGCTATTGCGTAACCATTAGAAACGCGTCAAACACATGACTTACCTATTGAAGTGGGAAGTGGAACGGTATGGGATGTGGAGACTACCTAAGGGTAATATTCAGTGCTGAGAATGCTGATGTCCAGCTGGCGAGGGAGCGGTTGGAAGCATTTGCTTGAATGAAGGCATGGGGGCTAGCAGTTATCATAACGCAGTAATAAGTGATAAGTTGGTAGATTTGAAATAGCTTGGGTGTGTGTGACATTATTCTCAGCTGCTTTCATCAGTGAGTTGTGAATCATTACCTACCATACTCCAAAGTTAGCCCTAACTATGTGCCCGAAGAAAAAACTGTAGACGTCAACCACCTAGAAAAAATACTCCAAACAGGAAACAGTCAAGCCTCCAATCCTTCAGTCTGTCCATGACCCAAGAGCAACAAAGGCTCCAACCTCCCTGAGTATATCAAGTATGAATGAAACAACAAAACAATTCACCCTCTCTTAACCATCCATTCGCCTCCATGAAACCTTAGCATCAGGGAAGCCTTAAACACAACGGCCATTACTCTCTTAAGCTCACTCAGGTTACCCAAGATAAAGCTCATCCAAGACCATTTCACAAAAGCCCCTATAATAATCCGCTCCTTTCCACCCCCGTTCCGGATTTTTCAAGCCGACTGTTTTCCACCCCTGAGCACGTAATCGGGCAATTCGATCTCGGATGCTCTCGCGTCTGAAACATGAGCTATGAATTGACGTTCTTTGCTGAAATGCAGGCAATTGTCGAGTGGAAGGGTTACACTCGTTCATATCCTCCTCCTTATTCTTTATTGGACTAAACGACCAGAACGAGGATGAGCGCTGTAAACCTCCGCTTACACTTCGTCGAGAGGTGTTATGCGCATTTTGTGCGGCTGTCACGTCTTGGATTAGGGCTTGGAGGTGGATGATTGTGTTTCTTATCTGGGCGTGGAGGAAGGTGAGATTGCTGTAGTATTCGTGGCTGTAGTTGATGGTGCTTGTGGAACGCGAACGAAATGTTGCATTTCGTACTGGGTAATATGCGTAAGCACTCTCTCTAAAATAATCATCTGTGCTATTGACCGCGGCCGTTAAATTGGGACCCATGTTGATAGGAAGAGAGTGAAGGAAGATTGGAAGAGGATGTGGCTCGGGATAAACCTCTGATGCGCATGCAGCCTTAGCCCGAAGATGGCTCTGTTGGGTCTCGAGAGTGCTTTCCATTCCGTTACAATGATGAAAAGACAGCGGAAGGATCAGGACAGGAGTGGAGGACTTAGACTTGCGGACTTGCAATGGGGACGGCACCAGGAGATGCTCCAGCTCCGGCTTCAGCTCTGGCTTGGGGGTTTCCCCGTCACTTCTGTGAATCGAGTTGTAATCCTCGCTGCCGAAAACCTCCTCGCTGTTTAAGTCCGACAGGAACGGATCATCGTCCGGACAATCAAGCGTTTTATCTATGATGTCCGTTATGCATGTTACAATGCTGTCAGCAAGTGAAATAGATCTTGATCTCGGCCTTGACCCTGCAGTTGACGCGTCAGGAGATGGGGATGAAGATGGGGAGATAGAAGGGGGCGTATAAGCTTCCTCTTGAGGTTCAGCTCTGGACTGGCGGCCAAGGACGTGACAAAAGCAATTGTTTTCATCACGATCTCCGTCCGCCTCTTGTTTTTGTCTCGTTCTCGGACCGAATTCAATGTCCTCACAAAGACCAAACCCCAAGTCTCGAGGGATAGTTTCCCCTGGCTCTATCACGGCCGGAAAAGTACACAAACAAGCCGCAAGAGACCCTAATGCCTCACGCAGTACCGGTACCTTCTTGCTTGAATACTCGTGCGCGTACAACCCCATCGCCTCGTAGCAGATAGCATTGTAGAAATGCAGGTAAATCTTATAGATGGGGTTCACCTGTGCTCAGCAGCTCATCTCATCAGCATGATTATACTGATCTCGGCAGAAAGGCGTAGAAGACACGATCAGGTAGAGTGAGATGACGTACAGGCTCCCTCGCCTCCGCGAGAATAGATGACGAACGGGCGACGCATCGTTTATACTGCCTTTGGATGTAGAGCAGCTTTATCTCACACAAAGCAGATTTCCATTGCGCACTCGTGACGGGTATCGAAGGGGGGTGCGCTTGTTCAAAGAGGGAGGATTTGGTGGCGACTGTGACGGCGATGGAAGTCATGATGGCTTTTCAACGTGGCAACGCCGCATAGAGCGGAAAGTTGAGAACAGAAACGAAGAAGCTTGAATGGTAAGAAGATCAGAGAAGGATTAGGTCCTATAACCCAACGCGTTGGATGTTATGACAACAACACGGCCGTCGCTCGCGTTGAGCGGATTATACTTGGAGGTGAGGGAGTTTCAGTCTGCGTCAAGGTATACTGTTTTCAACATTAAGTAGCAGATTCTCAGTAGGTTGAGTCCAAGTAGGCCACTATCAAGATGCAATAGAATTAACTAATACCTCAGGGATATGCTCCCAAAATACCTCTTCGCCAACTCATCCTGCTGCTTCGCCTTCTCACTTATACTCCAATGATTGAGAACGCCCTCGCCGCTCACAAATCCATCGACCATGTCCAAGGGAATCCATTCAAAATAGACATTCCTTACTTCAACGCAGTGATTCGACTTCTCCACCCGAACAGCGCTGTGGAACCCTTCCTCTATAGTACGAAGGCCTTTCACGCCCTCGTTCTGCCAGGGCCGGATGAGCTCAGCTGGGTCATTGTCTTCATGCTTCGTATCATCTATGACGCCATAACTCCCATTTACTTTTTCAAGCTCGCTGAGGACGACAATCTTCACCTTCGGGGAAACGTGCTTCGCACACAGAACGGCAGGAAGAGAGCCTGTTTTGTTGCTCACACCTTTCGAGACGGAAATCCTGTCAGCGCCGAGGAGAACCATGTCCACGTCTTTCGCGGCTATGGCAGCCGACGCGTCAGTGTAGATGGTGATGTGGAGATGCTTGCTAGGTTCTTTGCATTGTGTTTTGAATTTGGATAGTATGGAGGATGAGATGCTGACACCTTCAAATAGAGGGCGGGATTCGAGGACACGCAGTTCGAGTGTTGCGGTTTCCAGAGAGGCGAAAGCTTCAATGATACTATCACGAATCGTCGAGCTAGCGGACAGGGTGAGGATGGTGAGCTTGTCTCTCGACTTGCCATCGGGCAAAAAGTGGTCCCGCACATAAGCGGCAAACATATCCTTTACCAGACCAGCGCGACTCATCCGACTTTTCAAATGGTGATCGATGATCGTGAGCATGCGCTCTAGCTTCCACCCCGCATCGAAGTCAATCCTCCCAGTCTCAAGCCTCCAGATCTCTTCCATTTCCTCCAGTATTGCGAGAAGGGCGTTCAGCGTTGCCGCGCCCATACTCTCTCTCCCGTTCTTTACAATGTGCCAGGCAATCATTTGCACATCCTCCCACCACTTAGCACCCCCCATTCCATTTGGCATATGCTTGACCACGTCCCGGAATACTCCCAACGCAATGGATGTAAGCTCATGCGACCCACTCTCGTGGTCATTCTGTAGCTTTTCTAATCCCCGTCTTAGAGCTTTTCCCGCTTTCGAATTTAGTTCCCCTTCCGGCCATACCCGTCTCAGACTCTCCCGAAGATGGGGGACTTCTTTTCCCTTTCCATGGAGCCCATTTCCTGTAAGCACATCCGTAGGATTATACCACTCCCATCCCTCATGCTCCCAGTCCAACTCGACTGCGCTGTCCCTTCTCGACCCCACAGCCGTGCCCTTGAGCTGGAACGCAAACGGATAGATCGTCCATTCCCGATTTATCGACTCGTCGACAAATGAAAATGGTTTCCCGGTTCGCCAGAATGTTGCAGAAGACGGGTTAATCCCGGTCTCTTCAGAAAGTTCGCGCCAAGCAGCTGTGAGGGCGTCTTTGTCGTTGCGGGAGATGGTGCCGGAGATTGGTGCGATGTGATTTCTGTTTCGCTGGGAATTAGAGGGGGACTCAGAAAGGCGGACGGGTAACTTACTTGTATGTATTCACTTTGTCGCTTCGTTTAAATAGTGCGACAAGCGGCTGGTCAGAGAGATAGGTAGGGAAGTGGAAGACGAAGGAGGAGACCACAGATCGTCGTTCTAGGCCTTGGCCGACACCGGAGATCTGCCCCGCCATTCTTGGGTGTGGAGGACCCCGCAATTTTTTCGAGAACTGGATACGAATGTGTGGACAGACATAGGCGACCTTTTGAAGAAATGGCGCCAGCTGTACTAATGTACGCCGGTAGGTCTGGTTGCAATAACTCATCTCAGTAAAGAAGTGATGTTGCATTTCCGCGGGCGGATGGCAGATGACACTATGACGTAACCTTAAATGATGAAAGTCGAACCAGAGGGAAAGTCCCGGTATGCCAGAGAAGGTAGGTTAGTCGTAAACATGTCTAAACCAAGAACAGAGAATTGAACCTCTAGTGGTATACAGAGCGGATACTCTGTTCTTTTAATAGAGATGTTTCCCAATTTACGGCTCAGAGCCGGGGACTTGGGACGGCTGTTCTATCGGATAGACGACGCCGTCTGTCCCTCTACCTAAAATTACTAGCAGTGATGCGGTAAGACCAAGCTATCTGGGTAGCAAATATGGGCTGTGGCATATTCTGAGCGTAGAAGTCGAGTAAACAGAAAGGCCTATCGATACGGGACTTCTGACTTTCTCATGCGAAAGAGTAGAGATGCGATTAACAACTACAAAGCTGAAATAACACCCCTCCAACGGATCCCAACCTTGAGCGAAGAAGCCAGTTCTTCTGGATAATAATGAATCATCAGGTGTCTGGGCTAGGTTCACGAGCATGATGTAACCGATTCCGACCGGGCCTCCAGCTGCCTCGCTTGTTTCGCTCGCTTCATCGTGATCCGCAACGGCTCGACATAGAAGCACAGAATCTGCTGGTCGAGGCAGTGCCCGCAGCGCGGTGTCTGACGATCACATATCACTTTTGAAGCCCTGCATGCGCGACAAGGGAATGGGTTCTTGGAACTCTCATCCTCTACAGGTCTTGCGTTCTCTTCGACGAGAGGAGGCTGCGTAGTCCGGCATGACCAGAGCCATTTTGAAAGCCGAGAAATGATACAGGACTCGCAAGAAGTGTTCTTCTCGACGAACGCACAGTTGGTGGGTTCGTGCGGGCTAGCGACCTGTTCGGTGTTGCTTGCCATCGTCTGCGAGCGCATATTTTATGGGACCCCAGGTGCTAGGAAGATTCAAAGAGGTCAGCAACGAACTTGAACACACCCCGAGTGAGGTCTCGATGGAAACCCACAATACTAGGAATTAATCCCTTCAGTCATTCCCATACGGTGTCCAACGACGACAAGTTGCAGGTGTAGAAGATTGTAATGGCCTGGAGCTCCCCATGCCAATCCAGATATTGTAGGGTATCACTGCGTCACATACGGACCGTGACGGAAGGCTTAGAAGAAAATATAGCGAGGTGTAACGAAGACAAAGAATTTCAACGTGTCGAGTTGGAGCCCGGGCCAGCGCACTGCACCTGCCACGGAACCACAGCAGGAACGCACGGACACACAAGAGACGTCAGACCATTCTCCAATCAGTGGTGCAGCTTCAGTTTTCCATACTCGCTTACTGGGGGACTGAGTCAGAGCAGCCCAGAAACAAGGCGGGCCATGTGTCAACCTTGGAAACAAGATCATGGCAGGAATGGCACCAACGGGTCTATAGGCCGGATGACGTCCCAGTGGGCATAGGGCTCACCACGCCGACCGAAGACCCCGCAAAAATACCTATCAAGCACGAGACTGAATCCACATCGGTTAGCTAGGAATACCAAGCTTGAGATCATATTTAGGTTGTGGTGGGACTATCAATCTTAACGTGCTTGTTCCTGCTGATACAACGATGCTTACTCGATCTTAATCACGACCAATGGGGCTCGACTATGCGGCTCGACCAGTCAGTATAGCTTGCTGACAGCCGTTAACGGCATGCAACACGGCGAATTTTGTCTGCGGTAAATTCAAACCAATATTCTATTCGTCTCAGGCACATAAAAAAAGAGAAAATTTAATCAGGCTGTTATAATGAAATAATAGTAGATTAGATCATTTATTGAAGTATAGAGCTTCTTTAATCAGTCCATCCCAACTGCAGGTCATTGGCGACCTTCTGGATCTTCACCACTGGGGAAGGATCGGCAAAACAAGCCTTAGGAGCTGCGCGAGCTTGTCAGAATGAAAGATGAGTCACGACAAATTTCTTCAAAGTAGAGGCAGGAAGTACTCTGTGATCTAGCGCCTCACCTTCGAGGTGACGTACGTTAGCTATACAGCTGAGAACTCTCCACAGTACGCGGATCTCATCCTTCGAAGGGACCAGACCCTTAAACGGCAAATGTTGCGGATGAGCTAGCCTCTGGTTATCCGGTCTCTACTTGGTGCCGATAGAAAAGATCATGGAAGATTGATGGACGAAATTAGGACACTGATACCACGTTCTAGGCAACGGACTTCGGATGCGGTACGAAGCGAGTGTACTGCAACGTGTGCGGCGTTGCGGCTTTGCAACGGTAATGAAATCCCTATTTATACGGAGAACTATTATCCACCGACTATGCCGAGCTACGCTTTCCCCTCCCACGCCTCCTTCACGAGATCCTCAACTCTAACCAACCCCAGACCCTCGACGTCCTTCGACCGGATAGCAGCCGGAAAGTCAAACACCTTCCAAATCACGAGTCTATCCATTAGCGCTGTCGCCTCCTCCAGCTCCTCCTTGCTATACCCAATTCCCTCCGGTTGAGTGGGAACAGTAACAGCGCCCTTGTTCACCTTGTCCGCACTGTCATATAGCACCTTGAATTTGCGGCCTACCGAGATCAGCAAGACTCTCACATATATTTCCCACTCCAGCGAAGCATTTGAAATCGGAAAGAATCGAGACTCACCCCTCACCCGTTCCCCAATCTTAACCAGCTGATTATACGTAATTTCATCGCCAACAACAACACTAAACTCCTCCCATTTCTCGCTTTCAAGCAAGCGCGCAATGAACCTCGCCATATCATAGGAATACGTCATGGCAATAATATCGTTCCCGTCACCGGGTATAGCAGCTTCGCAGTTCGCCATGTCCACTGCGATCGTCATTGGTGAGAGTTGAGTCTTCACATGCGGCATGCCCCAGTAATCCATGAAGAAGCCCGGGATCACGCGGGTGAACTGTAGTGTGCTGCTTGCTTTCAGCAGATTCGCTGCGTCAAGAAAGTACTTTATGCTGGGGTCCAGGGGGATGAGGCTGTAGGCTAGTCAGTTCTAAATCCATACATATAGGTAGGGTCGCTGCGGATAGTGCGCGTACGTACTCTTCCGTCTGAACGAACGAGTACTCACTCGGAATGAACCTCCTCGTTTCAGCCGCATCCTCAGCAGCGCGAATCAGGTTCAGTTGAGCTACATTGTCCTCCTCTCCGTACAGCGATATCGCTGAGATGATGGTATGGACTTTATGATCATTGAGAATTTGCGTGAGAGAGGCGATGTTTCCGTAATCAACTTCGACTTGCTTCGCCCGGGATAAAATTGGGTTGTTTTCTTGCGCCTGCGAAGCCTTAATTACCACCTGAGGTTTCGGCCTGTGGTCAAATGAGAGCCTACCTTGCGGGTCAAAACAATAATTCGATGCTTAGCTTGCTGTGTTAGGACGTCGACGATTGTCTTGCCCACTCCACCGGTGCCGCCCGCGACGGCTATAACTGGCATGTTTTTGCTGCTTACTAAATAAAGTGTTGCTGTGAGAAGGACTGACTACCAGGGCTGACTCATTCAAGAGTCATTAAGATGCTTCTGAAGCTCGACTGATAGCATGGCAGTGGGAGCTTCAGCCGAAAATGCCGCCAAGCCGGGGTACACCATTGTGGCCTGTCGGATATCCTGTATACGGCATACTGTTCGAACA
This sequence comes from Aspergillus foveolatus, assembly GCF_047715535.1. Lineage (NCBI taxonomy): Eukaryota > Fungi > Ascomycota > Eurotiomycetes > Eurotiales > Aspergillaceae > Aspergillus > Aspergillus foveolatus. The sequence continues at coordinate 356 of NW_027396254.1, read as the reverse complement.
AAAGGGCAAAAACGTATTTAACACGTAACGAGTTTGTACACCGCTTTTCCAACCGCTTGCTTTAAGAAGGGCTGGAGATTTCTCCTTGTATTTCTTATTTCATTTAACTTCTTACCTTTGTACAAAGCTTTCAGAATGCCTCGGCCGTCAATAAATCTTGAACCATACAAGGATGAAATCTCTACCTTATATAAATCAGGCAAATCTCCTCCTACTATTGCTATGCTACTAGGGAATCGATATGACATTCAGGTTAGTGAGCGTACGATTAAGACCCGCCTTAGTATATGGGGGATTCATAAGACAAATCGTACAGCCTCAAAAGACACAGTTCTTCATGCCCGAATAAAAGTTCT
>NW_027396253.1:0-15208 GCF_047715535.1 Aspergillus foveolatus | reverse complement strand
CTGATCAACACGCCCGGAGTCCAATGGTCCGAGCTTGCTACCAAGCTTGCCATTCAGGCAAAGCATATAAGAAGCTCGACGGTTACTGTTTATTAGTTCTTTAGCGAATTCTTCTCTAGTCCAATGCTACTTGTTAGTATCAACGACTCTAGCTCGTGACAATATGTCCTACAAAAGGATAAGACAAAAAAACATGAATAAGGTAGTTTTTGCAACCTACCTACATGAGCACGGGAAAAGTAGGTATTCCATAGCCAGTTAATAACTGTCGCAGGCTATGGCTGGGTCTTGGTTATCGGCAATACCCTCAACCAAAGGTCTAAACAAGGTTACATCTGTCTGAACCAAGGTACGGAAAAGTCAAAAGTGTTGACGTATGTCCAGAAAAGTTGATAAAAGGGAGGAGAGAGGGTTCATGTTTCTGTCTTTTATTTGTTTCTCTAAGCTTGTGATACTCGTTTATACAGGACAGCTAGTTGAAAATAATACTACCTACGCCCGTGACAATAACTACTTGTGTCACGAGCTAGAGTCGTTGATACTAACAAGTAGCATTGGGCTAGAGAAGAATTCGTTAAAGAACTAATAAACAGTAACCGTCGAGCTTCTTATATGCTTTGCCTGAATGGCAAGCTTGGTAGCAAGCTCGGACTATTGGACTCCGGGCGTGTTGATCAGTATCGAGCATTTTAGTCACGTTGATCATGTTGATCACATTGATCTTGTTAATCCTGTTGATCATGTTGTTGATCATGTTGTTGATCATGTCAATCATGTCCAGCATGTCCGGCTTACCCAGCTCGTCACATAAGCCTCCCCTTCCTCCCGCGGCCCTCCCGTTCAAGGCGGCCTGTGGGCGTAACTTCCCCGGCAGCAACATGCTGTTCCCAGATATCTAGGGCTTCGGCTTCTTCAAAGTTCACTCGCGGTTCCCACGTCAGTTCCCTGTAGCCGAGCCAACGTACCAGGACCTTGCTGCAATATCCGCGTCCAAGTGGCATTTTGCGCTTATCAATTATTTCCTCCACAAACCATTCATGGTTTCCATCAACTAGAACTGCCAGGGGCTGATAGTCAGTATGACTTTGGCTCGGGAAAGGGTCCTCAGATGCAGGCCGAAGCAATGATGTATGGAAAACATTGTGAATCCCTGGGGGTGTGTCTAAGCGATAGGCGTGTAAGCTTATAACTTCTGTAACAGTGAATTTGGCATGTTAACTGTCAAGCTTCTTGCTTGGGCAGTCTGTTTGTATATTCTGGAGATCCAGCCAAACCTTTTGGTTGACTTTGTACTTCGGGGCAGCATTGCAGTAATAGTTTGAGTATTCTTCCTGATGCCGCTGCGCAGTGGCAAGTTCTAATATAGCCATATATAGAGTTTCCTTCAACTTCCAAGCAATATGCTCTCCTTGTTCCTTAGGAGTGCAGGTCAGGTCATCTGGATATAGAGGTCCTTCTAATTGTTCAATTTCCAGTGGTTCGACATTGTATCCATGATCTAGGAAGAAGGGACTGACTCCAGTACTTGCTGCGTCCCTTCTATTAATAGGCAGCTGGGCAAGTGGCAGGCGTTGGACCCAGTCGTCTTGTGCATAGTTACAGAAGTGACGGAGGTACTGTTCAATAACATTATTCATATGCTCTGTTTGGCCGTCAGTTTGTGGGTGGAAGGCTGTTGATAGTTGTCTTTTGATGCCTAATAAGTTGCAGAAGTGTTCCCAAACACCACTAGTAAATTAAGTGCCCCGGTCAGACGTGATAGCGCTCGGGATCCCATGATGGCCAATAAGGTGCGTAATTAGTAGCTGGGCCATGGTTTCTGAGTCTGTTCTCTTACACGGTACTAGGATGACACCCTTGCTGAGCCAGTCTACAATCACCATAAGATCTTCGCAGATGTTTGATGTTGGTAGTTTTGTCACAAAGTCAATGGCAATCTCCTGCTATTTCTGGTCTGGTATAGGTAATAGCTTGAGCAAGCCTTGTTGTCAGTCTCTCTATACAGCATTGGCTCCACATTCATCACAGTTAGCCACATACCGTGGTATATCCTTGCTCATCTCAGGCCAGAAAATGTTTCTTGTGATCATGGCGTACAGGCTGTTTCGCCCGGGATGGCCAGTCAACCTAGATCCATGTGATTCTTCCATGATTCGGGTTCTTAGAGGTTCGCTTGCCGGGACCCAACGTCGGGAACGGAAAAGGAGGGCGCCTTCAGATGATATCGAACATTCAGAGGGTGAGACATGTATCCTTAGTCTGCCCGGGAAGCTCTGTCCATTCTCTTTAATAATCTTGGTGGCTTCCTGCAGGACTTCGTCGTTCTCCCAGGCTGTCTTCCATTGTTCCTCAGGTGGCTTATTCTCTTCAGCTTGGTTATTATGGTTGACGGCGTTGTGATAGAGTTTGGTGACAGTTTCAGGGTTGACTATATCCGCGCGCTTTGATTGGTCAATCGGCTCCTTCGGTGTTGCTCCAAGATTTGTGTCGTGTCTAGATAGATGCTATTCTTTGATATTATCTAGTGTTAGTAGCTGTTTTTCTTGTATTTTGAATTAATTGTCATCCACCCCGGCTGGCATTATCCTGTTCCCGGCATGATAATGCATCCAGGTGAGCTGCTAGCTTGCCTGGTCGGTATTTAAGGTGGAAGTTGAAGTGACTAAGTATATCCGCCCAGCGCATTTGTCGTTCATTAAGGCGTCTGATTGTTGCAAAGTACCGTAGGTTCTTGTGGTCTGTAACAATGGTGAAGTCCTTTAAGCTCATGAGCTCTGATTCCCAAGCCTTCAGGCCATTGATAATCGCCAGCAATTCCTTGTCATGGATTTCATAGTTGCATTCTGCAGGGGAGTTCTTTTTTGAATAGTATGCACAGGGCCGTAGTGCCCCATTATTGTCATACTGTGATAATACTCCTCCAGTAGCCCAGTTTGATGCATCAGCTTTGAAGACTGTTTCTTAATCAGGGTCAAATTATATAAGGATAGGAGCTGTTGCAAACATCTGTTTTAGCTGTTCAAACTGGGAGGTATGCTCCTTGGTCCACAGGAACTTGATGCCTTTCTGTGTCAGGTTGGTAAGTGGGCGTACCAGGTCTGAAAAATTCTGTATAAACCGTCAGTAGAAGTTCGCAAAGCCTAGGAAGGAACGTACTCCCTTGACTGATGTAGGAGTTTGCCATTCAAGGATAGCTTTGACTTTTTCAGGGTCTATCTGTACGCCCTTTTCTGCATTGATGATAAATCCAAGGTACTTGGTGGATTTAACTTCAAAATCACATTTGTCAATGTCAAGCTGCAGGCCTGCTTCGCCTAGTTTCTTAAGGACCTGCTGTACATGGCTGCAGTGTTCCTCTAGTGAGCTGTTGGTAAAGACCAACACATCATCCAAATATGTAGAGGCGAATTCATCCAGAAAGTTGTGTAAGGTCTAGTTGATATAATGTTGGAATGTACTTGGGGTATTTGCCAACCCAAAAGGAGTGACCAACCATTCATATAGCCTAAAACAAGTCCTGAAAGCTGTCTTCCATTCATCCCCAGGATAGATCTGGATCTTGTGGAAGGCAGCAATGACATCAAGTTTTGTAAACTACTTAGCCTTAGAGATATGTTCCAAAGTTTCATTTATCAAGGGCAGGGGATAATAATCCTTCTTTGTGATGGTATTTAGTGCGCGGTAATCAGTGCAGAACCATAAACCACTACCTGGCTTCTTTACAAGTAGTACTGGAACTGCTGCAGATGAGTAGCTGACATGGATAAAATTCTTGTCTAGCAGCTCAGTGAGGGTTTTCTGTAGTACTAGTAGTTTGTCACGGGACATACTGTACAAGGGTCCCCAGGGGACCTCGAGTTCTTTTCCATCCAGGCTAGTAAGGAGTTCGATCTGATGATCTGCCCCTTCTCTGTGTGGTGGTAGCTGGTCGGCTTTGCTGCGGTCGAAGACATGTAGAAATTCATGGTAGTGCAGGGGTAGCTTTGTTCGGGGGTTGGTATGCTTTTTATCTTGTAATGCTTTTTCAATATCCTTCAGGCTCACAGTAGATATTTGTACGCGGTGACCCTTCTTTTGCCGTTTTATCCAGGCTGCAATGGCAGCGGCATTCACGCGGTGGATTGCCACTGGGGATGGTTCCTTGTTTATCTCAATACAACAGCCATCAACAAACTGCAGGCAGGGTCCGTTAGTATCTATGTTGGCTTGTTGATGTTGCATCCAGGGTGTACCTAGAATCATGTCTGTGCCGTTACCTAGCTGTGGGGCAATATAAGTATATATAGCTGGCTGGTAGTGGCCATCAATATCAATAGATAAGCGAGCAATGCTGGTAATAGTGCTGTTATTGCTGCTTTCTCCTTTATAGTCTTCCATCTCAATTGGCTGCAGGAGCTGTTCATGCTCTAGTTGAAGCTTCTTGACAAGTTGTTCAGAAATTATCGCGTAGAAGGTATATCCAGTATCAATCAGGGCCTTGCAGAAGTGTTCTTTATTAACAATTAAAGATACTGTAAACTCAGGACCGTCAAACCTAACTATCTTCCTGAAAGTGTTGTATCCTTTCAGGACATTGTCTGTTTAACTAATCTCCTTTATCTCCTTTGGGTTTCTGGCCGCCAACTTGTTATTCACATTAACCATCCAACTCGCCCAGGTAAGAGTCTCTTCACTGGGCGTTGTCTTTTCCCTGGTCCTGTGGATTCCTCATCTTCCAGGACTGGCTCTGAGACCCTTAAGGCTTGTGTGTATGTAGGCGGGACTGCGGGAGCGTAGGGGCATCCTTGGACTATATGACCACTTACTCTGCAGCACATACAAAGTCTCTCATTTATTCATCTCTGTCTCTCTATTCCATCTACCTACTTGGCACGGTGCTGAGTACAAGACATAGCAGGACTTGGTTCCTAATCTATTGGATCAATGGCTGGTGCTGGGTAACTAGTAGGCGTAGGGGTAGGAGTAGATTGTGACGAGCTACGCCCGAAGTCTTGATTCGAGCATTGCCCGAATTGCGACGAGCCGGATAAGCCGGACATACTGGACACGATCAACATGATCAACAACATGATCAACAGGATTAATAAGATCAACATGATCAACATGACCAACGTGACCAATATGCTCGATACTGATCAACACGCTCGGAGTCCAATGGTCCAAGCTTGCTACCAAGCTTGCCATTCAGGCAAAGCATATAAGAAGCTCGACGGTCACTGTTTATTAGTTCTTTAGCGAATTCTTCTCTAGTCCAATGCTACTTGTTAGTATCAACGACTCTAGCTCGTGACACCAATACCTCTTCCTGGCGCAGGGATAGCCTATGCCTGTGGTCGCGGAGTTCTGCTTGAGATTGAAGTCCCTTCAACCGATCATATAGGGTTTGGGGAAGTAGATTATAAATCAATGCAGCTTGACGAGGACTGGGAATATTTTTATTTTTTAAACCATTTATCGCGCATTGGATCCTGCCCTCTTGCTCGATCAATTATTGTTTGGTTTTACGCGCTTTTCGTGGCATGGTGGTCGGTTGAAGTTGGTGGTGGCTGGCGCGTTCGGATTTTTTGGAGGTCTACGAACTGACCGGGATTCACGAACCGACCGGGAATTACGTTAGAAGGATGGCGGTAGGTATCCATCAAAGGCGCCTTAGCTGCCCCAAGATCGACGACTCCATCACCTGTCCTGAATATGCTAGCGCCACCCCCGCGTATATGGTCCGCGCTGCCTCCTGTCACACTTTCTTGTTTTCCGATGATATCTGGCTCCTGTAAAGTCTAACTCGGAATCCGTACCATGGATACATCTACTCAAAGGCACACGACCAGTCATCTGGACCCCGTTGAGGCCGGTCTGGATCTAGGTCTGTAAATCATCGGATGAATGGCAATTATGCTGATGTCTCTACCAAGTTCAAGTGCCTAGAACCATAAATGATCCGTTCATCCGCAGGAATTGCCCAACAAATTTCGTTCCATAAACTTGCCCAGGACCCAACAGTAATGCCGTTCGGACACTTCTTCAGACATGCAAATGAACCAGCCGTGCAGCAAGGCTGGGGCCCTCTGATAACTGCATCCAAGCAACCTACCCCACTGTTCACCCGGCTCCTAGATGCAATATTCACCTATTTCACCAACGTCCCACCAGCCAACCCTACGGGCTTCGATCCCGTAAAATATGCTTCTGTCTTCACGGCTATGTTCTACTCCGACAACAACAATCACAGCCGCCGCTACTACATGTTTGCGTCAGAGAACCATATGCCCGCGCCTGAGCAATTTGCGTATCTGGCCATGGCATATTCTACCGCACTCATCGCATCCAACACATAATGAATGGCGCAACCCCTGTACTCACAAGAGATGGATTTCATCTGGTAATGTTGAGAGATACGTTGGGGGATCCCGAGATACAGTACCAACGATTCAATGCGTTTCTGGCCGCCCACGGAGGTAATTTGGTGGATCCCATGACTGGCCGGCGGTTCCCGTCAGTGCCCATTCCTCGTGATTCAGTGCCCAGGGAGATGGATTCGGAAACATGGTCGAGAGAGGCACAGATGACGAGGGATTTCAACGAGGAGTTTGGAGTATATCTCGAAGAGCTCGATAGAATAGGAGGTTGGAGGCATGGTGTGACCATGGCTAGTATGGTGCCTGGGGTCTGGGTGAATGGATATCTTGGATAGCTACCTGCCTATATATTATCCTGCAATATGCCTGTGAGGAAGCATTGATTTTAACATCACCTTGAATGGCATACATTACGTCGATAGGATAACGATGCCAAAAGCCGCCTTCGTCCTGGACAATGTCCAAAGGCCGGTATAAGCTGTATTCGTAGAGACCGGCGATATGAACCAATCGATGCCCGGAAAAATTACTGGGACGAGAGCTAAGCCTCCCCATGCCCGTTCGAACCCGTGACCATGGCTTGTTTTCACTGCTTAATAGCTACTATCGTGCTCCGTAGTCCTTTGCCACAATGGAATTATAAGGACTGGCTGCTCGTCAGTTGCTAGCACTTTGATGAACGAAGCTCCATCGATTCATTGTGATCATATCCAAGACATCGCCTGTCCGGAGTCCCGTATCATTCACCATGTCCAGCTTCACCCGTTATGCCCAGCCTGACTCGACGTGGTCCCGGTTCAAACGAGGGTTCCAAAGCGGTTTTGTGGCCGGTTTTGGAGCTACACAGCAATCTTTACACCGGCACCTGGACACATTCGGTAGCCCGAAATATGTCATTATCAATGGTGTTGCCTTGAACAAAGTTCAGCTCATCCACCTCCATCTGAAGGGGTATTATCCGCCCGCTGGTAACTTCTGGTCAGTTGCATCCGTATAATTCCAGCGCCCGACGCATATGACTTACTTCTATCGTGACGTTAGGTACGATGGTGGATGCGGTGCATGGGGCAAGCTTGGTGGGCCATGCCTCGGGATACTGCCTCCAAACATGAACATGGGCGGCGGTCCCCTCCTACGGGGAGTGTGCTCTCCTAATACGACCGGTGCCACTGTAAACGGACGTTTGCTTCACGTCTTGGACACTCTAAAGTTAATCGCGAACGGCGTCCCTCTGTATCTGGGTCCCTTGTGGATCAATAAGGATGGTCAATATGGTATTGAGAGCAGCTTAGCACCCATTGGAAGGTTTAATATCTACAACATGGCCGTGCGCTTGTTTCCTGGTGCCGAGGCATTTTCTCCAACACAACTAGATGGAACTACTCGAGCTCGTTTGGAGAAGGAGTTGAATGACATGTTCTATAATGAGAACACGCCTTCATATGCTCGGTATCCTCGTGACGGCTTTGGTAGCCGCTCATATTATAGACAGCCAGCCACCTCAACCCCGAGCCCAGGGAGGCCACGGCAATCGGAAAGAGAGCCCCGAGCCAGACGTGAACACGAGCAACAGGCTCAAAAGGAGAGGGAGGGGAATTGCGAGCGAGTACGTCGGGAACGCGAGGAAAGATTCAAAAGGGAGCAACGGGATCGTGAGGACACACTCAGAAAGGAACAACAAGAGCGTGAAGCGAAAGCCAGACGCGAAGATGCCGCGAGACGCCAACGCGCCAAAGCCGCAGAGGAAGCTAAAGCGAAACGGTGGAAGGAGTATAACCGCGCTTGGGAAGAGCTCAAAATATCAACGGTAGCCTCTCGTATGAGTAAGAATCCGCGCACATCAATTCCCTGGCCGACCGACGCCGGATCGTTTCGAAGTTGTCGAGACGTGGATCAGGCTGATATTGAAGCATTCCTTCGATACGGTGTTTCGTTAGATGCGGAGGCTCAACTACTTCCTATTTTGAAAGTGGAGCGGTTGAGGTGGCATCCTGACAAGATACAGCACTTATTCTGTGCACGGGTGGATGAAGCTACGATAAACAAGGTTACAGAGATATCGCAGATTGTAAACCAACTCTACACGTATGAGCAAGCAAGGAGGGGTTAAAGAATGGGGGGAACTGTCGATATGTACCTAGAATATACAATCTGACATGACGGATGTAATCACTTTTGCAACCTTGACCTTTCATTCCAGCCAAGAGGAGGAATTCCGATTGTGCCGATGCTGAACCCTCTCCATCGAACCTGGGATTCTGGCCAGAGTGACCGAGAAGAGTAGCATATCACCATGCCTTGCCGGCACCATTGACGACTCCATCCTTCTATCCGTCTGGAGCTGACCCCACAATCTTGACACTCCCACATCCAACCAGAGCAAATGGAGCCCAATTGGGAGGCGAGGTAAAGTCCGCTTTTCCTTCCGTTAGTATCTCCCGTAATTCATCCAGCCGATACTTTAGCTTATCATAATTGCCGTCCGGCCTGGCGCTTGTGCCCTTGGTGGCTCGCCACAGGTTCTCCAGTTCATTAATCAGTGCCAGTGCGCTTTGTTCGTCTAGCCGGTAGAAAGCTCGGACGGCCTGATGCCAGGCGTCTGCCACGGATATCGCAGTACCTGAACGGGGGTTTCCGTGTGCCGATAGTATCTTGTAGAACAAATGCATCAATAGCATGGTTGATTGGTCGCAGACTTTCCATAGGCCCCCAAGGAATGCCTGGGCACCAGATTGAAGTACAGCATGTGCGAACCCCACAAGGTCATCACCGGAGCTGATCTGGCCTTTACCACTTAGGCAGCAACTGAAAACCACTAACGAGGCGCTGCATTTTTTTGTGGCCATGTCGAGGACACGAAATCTGTCGCCGAGGATTGTGGATTCCCAGGGCGAGGAGAAATTTTCAGTACCATGAGATGCGATATGGATGAGTTCAGCTGCTTCGATGGATTGCAAGAACTCGTCCCTCTTGACCGGTTCTACGCCAAAGGAACTGCAGACCGAGACCACTTCAGGGCCAACATAAACTATTGGTTTGACTTCACCACAGTCTGCTACCGCGCAAATCCTGGTGGCCGGCCGGGATTTGGCTGCTTTTTCAGAAATCCGTTGCAGAACGGCCAAACTCGGTGCCTGGTAGAACGGCTTTGCCAGGACCAAGGGCTCGCCGTCCAGCATCAATGCACCAAGAGGAAATACGTTCAGATATGAAGTAGGTACAAAGATGACAGTATCACTGCCACGAAGATGTTCAGCAAAAGGTTCAATCAGATGGGTAGATATCCTAGCCGCGATATCATTAAGACCCGCCTTCAGGTTGTCCGCCTCAGAGGGCGTTGGGTCCTTTTGAAAGGCTAATATCTTTCCAAGATATCTGACAACCAGTCTGCGTAGTGCGTATGTTCCGATGTCAGACTGGTGCACTGATCGGATGCCTGACGATGAGATGCACAGGGCAATCATGCCACTCATACAAATGCCAACTTCTATGACGATCGCGCCCGGAGGAATTGAGCTAAGAAGAGCGCTTATATCTGGGCGAAACATGGTGTTCTTGAAAATCTGTGCCGTGGTCTCGTCCCTACCCTTAAGAGCTTCTTCAACTGGATCGAATATATCCGCAGGAATCTCGAGCTTGCTTGCAACATTGCGTGCCCTCTCGGAAAAGGACCGCTCATCCCCTGGCGCGGACTGTGAATGGACCAATGTTGACAGCAGGCGATTTCGAGTTGCCTCTTCCATCCATGCTTGAAGGCTCTCCACGCCTGCAGAATCATGTGCCTGTAGTATATCGAGTAAAGTTCTTGCCCGTCCTTGCTCGAGAAAGATGAGCGTTTGATCTAGCCAAGAAGAGGCAGGTAGACGGCACTCTTGTGGACTTTTCGCCCCAGTCCGCTGGGACAGCGCGAATGACGTTCGAGCGAGCCCGCAAAATAACTCTGCAGTGTGTAGCGTCGAGTAAGCCCTGCGTCGGTCGTCGGGGTTTGGAATCATAGATCTCAGATTTTCAACCTGGTGTAGACTGTCTAGGTAATTATCGATCGCTTTGTGGAGCTCCATATCCCGCTCATACAAAGCACCAATGAAGGTGAGCAGTTGCCAGGTGTCTGGCTTTGGCTGTGTCCTTAATTTATCGAAAAAGCCAGGGAGCACGGTGGCGATATTCCGCAGTATCCTAGGTCCCTTATCCCAAGCCTGGGCCATGAAGCACATAGATATATCCTGTTCGGCAGTATCCGTGCAAACTTTTATCGCGTGTTCCCGAACATCACTAGGGACTCCTTTGCGATCGCAGACCAGACGAATGTCCTCTACCCCACCTCTAACGAACCAATCGGAGAGGAAGCCTGGGAGGGCCTGTCTCATGTCATCTACCCAACCAAGTTGTCCTAGTATAGGAATCTTCTGGGCGAGCACATCCCTTAGCCTGAGAGTGCTCTCTGAATCGCAAGTGGAGACAAATGCTTTAAGTTGGCCATCAGCGGCGTCCATATCTCCTCTTCCGATTGCCTCGAAGGAACCTTCAATAGCTTGACAATAACTGGCGATAAACTTATTTTGCGCCTCATATGTTTGCCTGAAGTAGGCCATCTCGGATTCAAGAGACCCAAGTTGTGGGTCGTTGAGATGATGCCTTGCCTCGTCACCCAAAGGTACAAATTCCATGAAATCAGGGGGACTCCTTGGGGGATCATTCGGTTGAAAGCCCCGGCGTACTTCTTCCCACTGAGAACGTAGATTCTCATTTCCCGTCATCGAACAGACAGATTTGACCAACTTGTCGAACCCGAGCAGGAGTGAATTCCTTGAATCACGGAGGTGGTGAAGGTCGAATCCATGAGACACAATGTCGTCAATATATGCGAAAGCGCGGTGTATAATTCCGGAGGGCTTTATGCTCTCCGTGACCTTTGCCTGCGCGAGTGTCCAGTTGTGTGTTTGCCTGAACAATGTAATAAATGCCTCCGCTGTAAAAAGAGAACCTAGAGGACTGTTCAATGCCTCGTGGTACACGGCAGCACATTCACAACAAGCAGTAGCCACGCTAGTGTTCTTATGTTGCGCGAACTGAAAGTGAGCAAATCGAAGTATCAATGCCCCAAGGAAGCGGGAGAGCTTGGAGCTTTGTGCTTCGTGCAGCTCGGTCCCTAGGCGTCTCGCTGTCTCCATAGCGTATGCACGCCTTCCACGGCTACAACTAAGCAGAGCGAGATGACAGGTCACCAGCTGTTGGTTAAAGGTGTCCTTGACAAAGAGCCTGAGCGCTGTTGTGAAATTTTCCTCAGCCTGTACGAACTGGGCGCAGTCAGGCCCCGCCTTAGATCGGATCCCTTCTGCGTGATTCACACAGCCCTTGCGGAGGTAGACAGCGGCTTGACCCCTTGGGGCACAGGCAGCCTCCATATAAAAACGGGCTTCTTCATAGCGCCTCTGCGTCTCTTCATTATCCTCCAGCAAAAAGGTTGACTCTAATGCATCCCACGCCATATTCTCCCACCCGTTGTCGCGCAACTCACACATCAAGTTGAACGCTATTGGGCTCGTGTACGAGGGGGACAATATGCGATCTCCTTCATTTATTTTGCACAGGCCCATGCCCGCATAGTCCAGGGCATTTTCATATTCGGCTTCGAGGTGGGTAAAAGCTGGGTGATCATTTGAGGCTCCCTTCGCCCATTCGATATCGTTCGACATTCTCTGCAGGAGATTCTGGAAAGTTGAATTCCTTGAATGACTCATGTCGCTTGCTATGGTACCAGACAAATATGGAACTGGAAAATTCAGGAAACTCAGGTTCCCTTCCTGACCCTGTGGTAGAGACTCCGCAGTAACAAGTGGTGTAAAATCACGGTGAACAAGGTAGGAAAAGTGCAAAGTATCCAGGAAAGACCATATGTCCAGAATCACGGCCTGTTCTAGCCTCTCGACCAATGTTGTAGATTCGGCAGCACATATGGCTCGTCCAGCCTCTTTGGCCTGTGCGTACAGAGCCTTCAAATGAGAATCGTCCTTCCACAACCTTTCATATGGATCCCCAGGGATCATCGCAAATGCAATAGCTGTTGGGCGATGCTGCAGCATGGCAGCATAGAATTCGTACATCCGCCCACGCAGCATCCAGATCCGGTCGAGCCCTTCGTGTCGCATGGCTATAAGCTTTTGGACATGTTGACGAGCCTTTGCAAAATCTCCCGAGATCGTGTAGTAAATGGCCCGGAGAAGCGTTGCTCTTGCTTTCTGAGTTATTGAACACGGTTTTGCGATAACCTCTTGCTCAAGAGCCGAAATGGAACGGTCGGCATCCTCATAGCTACCACGATACTCGTCTGGAAGTATGGATCCCCCAAACACTTCACAGATCTCCATAAAGTCCATTGTCACTAGGAATAGGCTTCGAGAGGTGGTAGTGAATGTGTTGTACGAGGAAGTTGAAGGAATCAAGACTTGTATGACTTTATGAACTACTGTCGTAGCGATGCAAATGCAGGCAAGAGGACGCTTGCTCGGGTTGCAGGCGAGAGGTTCGATTCTTATCAGGGTCGCACAGCGGTCCTTCGCACCTTCCTAATAGTGCACAGTCCTGTACAGCCCCGAACTTACTTATCGGGTCTGGCCTATTGGGAGACCGTCCATCCCCATGGATCAACTCGAGCATGCGCAAGACCACAAGGCCTGATCTGTTACAGACATCCTGGATCGCCAACAAATCCTGAGGGACACCTCCTGACCGTACAGCCACCGTTCTAGGCCGCCAGCGCCCTTGTCAGATGACCAGCACGAACCATAAAAGCTTCGACAGGTTCAGACCGCTTTCAGTACTGACGGACGCATCGCGATTTCGATTGCATCACGATTTCTCAGGCATGGTAAGCCGCGCAGTCCCAGGGTGAGTGCGCCTAATTATCATTCATGTTCTCGAACAGTATGCGTGCTCTACATATTCATAAGTATGCTATACACATACTGATGTAAGCTAGATTATCACGTAGCGTGAACAAGCTCCTTCAACGCACGTCATTAAGTCGAACACTGCCTTACAGTGTGGTTCGATGAGACTTGGCTGTCAAACCGCCAATCCCATTTTGTCTACTGAATTCTGAGTCCAGACTCACGGATATTTTGGTACACGCTCGAATGATTGTGGCTGTTACCTGAAAATGGAGGCACCGCCCACTTGCTTTCCGTGGAATCCACAGGACAGGCGCCTGGAAACCGAATCTAGCCGCGCTGTCCCAGTTCACCAACTTTCCCCAGTGGCGTGGTACTCTAGTTTTGATGAGCAATTGTTCTGACTGGTGATCATGATCTAACCCGACAACGATCGCCTGACACTATCAGGGATATGTCAATCTCCCGCTAAGCCGCACTATTCTTTTGGAGGTTCCATATAAGGAGGCAGAAGAACACTCAAGGCCATTGGGAGGTGGCACTAAAACACGGACAAGATCTGGTCAAATAACATGCCCAGGAACAACGAGAAACACTATTTCCTCTACGGGTTCGGGAAGAAGCCCGCCCAGCTATGTCTTGGCCACCTGTGCTTTGGGCACTATTCCAAAGCGACTGATGATTCCCTGTGGTATTCGGCTGGTGAGGTTCTTGAGTACTAGCCACTCCCTTTCTTATCTGATATTTGGCTTACTTGTAAAATCATAGGGCCGATGAACTTGAAAAGTCCGCACATGTCTTCGGGATTAAGAACCAGCTCTTCGTGACAGACCCGTCGGTAAAGATCTCGCCTGAAATCAACGCGCTCGATCTTGCCTCGCTGGGATTTTCCTTCTCCAAGTCCAACTCGATGTTCGTATACGCAAAAACAGGGCGTAAGATTGAACTACGGGAGTATGTGGCCTCTCCCAACCACCCGAGTGCTCGGATATTCAGCTAACTTGCGGCGCAGTCCCCGAGGGTTCCTTGAAGAGAGGGTTTTGGCAAGGGAGACCTGCAAGGAAACCCTCAAGAGGTGGTTGGTTGTAGCCAACCCCAGCCTCAAGACACGGATCACCAGCCCGAAAATTTGGTACTTGACAGGACTGTACGAACTAGCGGATACTGTGACCTTTAGCCAAAGCAAAAGCACCTTTGGCGCCCGAGGTGGCATCTCCGCCGACTTACTTGCGGCGCTGGGTGTTCCTCTAGGCGCCAGTGCCGAAGCGGAAAGAATTAAAAACGATTTTCAACATGCACAAATCAAGGAGCCACTTGTGTGGGCTGCAAGGTATCAACTGCTAGATGCCAGGTATGTACATGTCAAAGACGATAAACTTGTGCCCGAAAACCTGGTGTCCCTGGGGTCCCACCCACTACAATCCGAGGGCAATTTTCGCGACGCGGAACCTACAGCCAATTACGCTGAGCTTTCGCTTATTGAACCTGACCCGGACTTAGTCACAGAGTGCCCACCGGTGGAGTCCGATGAATATTGGGATCGAATCAAAAAGGAGGAGAAAAGGTGGGAACGCATGGAGTCGGCCGAAGCAATCTAGGTGGTATGAGCGTGTTTGCGCCCGTTATTCTTGTGATTTGACCTGTAACGGGCGTAGGTAGTAGACCTGGGCAGAACCCATGGGCCGGCCCATTCGGCCCATTCGACCCATTCGACCCATTTTAGGGCAAAATTTAGTGGGTATGTGGCTTTCATAATTTATGCAATTTACGCGAACTCTTGGCTGTAATGCATTCGTAACAATAATAGGTATAATTAGACCTGGGCATGGGCCGGCCCATTTGGGTCGGCCCATGAATGGGTCGGTCAGCCCACGATTTGGCCCATTTGGCCCATTTAGCTCCCAAATATGCATAATTAATATGCAAAATATCCAAAGTTACTAGCGTATTTTATAGCCGTCT
>NW_027396252.1:0-15575 GCF_047715535.1 Aspergillus foveolatus | reverse complement strand
ATAGAATATAATATTAATAGCCAATATAATCAGAACTAAGACTAAGAATATGATTAATTCAGCATGATACAGTATATACCGAAGCATCACAAAGAATTGCTTTACTAAAGTCCTAAATCGCCAATCTGCGGCACAGTACATACATCCTTGTACATGAATAATTACAAGAAAAACAGCATAATCTATGCATTCTCATAATCTTGGCAAGTTTATGTTGTTTACACTAGTGAGGTTAACCGCGGTGACCGCGGTTATAACCTAGCTATAACCATAACCTCACCGCAGAGCGAGGTTATCAAAATCTCATAACCATCACCTCACCGCGCGGTTATGGTGATGGTTAACCGCGGCTAACCGCGGTCATGCCGCAGCCTATTCAAGTGTAAGATACTCACCTTGCGGGGGTGAGTACAAAGATATGTAAGGCAGGACATTCCACGTTTCAGATCAGACTCAGCCAGCCTTTTTTCCGCTTTGCAATATCAGTGTCTAGAATCGTTCTGTGAGGCAAAGGCAAAGAGAATCCATCGTCGCTTATCCAATAAACGCAAGGCAAAAAGCCGACAATATCGGCGATGAGGAGATACTCTGTTTTGGAAAGCCTCCGAATACAGTCAAGAAGGCGATGCAGATGTCATGTTAGTGGTACGGCTAATAAAAAAGGACAGACCTGTATATTCAACTCATAATCAATGGCTTCCCTCCCAAGAAGAATTGGTAGGTATATTCTTCCTGACACTGAACCATACTAACGGCCCTCTAGGCACTCTGCTATTCCACACCATCAAGGATAACTTGGCAAGTGCTGGCCGCGAAGTATAAAAATACAAAACAGGACTAGGGCGCCTTCTGCTTCCCAGCCAAAGACACACATCTGTTTTCTAACCCTAATCACATGATCGCCTCAAGCGGCCGCGTAAATAACTGGATGCATCCAACCATCAGAAACAGAAGGACTCTGAAAATGCAATCTTGTCAGTGTTGGCCTTAGTTCTGAGGGTGTCAAGTTATTTGCTCGCAGATGTCTGAGACCGCATTTACTCCTTCTTCCATCTATCGAAATTTATCTTTAAAACCAGAAATAGTTGAGATACAGAAATATCTTCGATTTTCATGAGGCGCATGCTATAGACCCAAGAATGGTGTTGACCTCCAACTGCCCCACGGTAATGAGCCAGATCGTTTCTTTCTCTATTGTTGAATCTTGTTATCAATATCGATCGCCATATTCGCGTGTGCATTTCATTGCTTCCAAGTCCCAGTACTGTATCATGGAAGCAAATGTTATGGCTATTAGCCCATTCCCGTCTTCCGTGAAAGCGATGGCCTTATACCCACGACGATCTTCCAGTGTCCGTATGCGACGCCCGGTTGTAGAATCCCATAGTTGCACACTATCAGCGGAGACCGATGCTAGTGTGTTACCGTCGTTGGAAAAGCAGACTCTGTAAGCTAGTTGGCCTTCCAGTGTCCGCAGATGTCGACCTGTTAGAGAATCCCAGAGCAGTATGGTTCCTTGGTCTGATACTGATGCAAGTAGTTTTGCATTATCAGAATAGGCAAAGCTATTGACGTCCCAGTTGATATTCAGAATTTGTAAAAGTGGTCCCCAGCAGTCCTGAACCTCTGGCAAGCAACTTAGCCATTTAAGCGCTGTATGTCCGAACGTCTGTCGAACAATACTTCGGTTTGGTGCAAAAGCAAGGGCGCTAATGTAGATCTGGAGCGGAGCTTGCTCGATGACTGCTCTAGTGCTGAGAGTAAATCGTAGGATATCTTCAATAAGTCCATGGAACTCGGGGCATTGACTGTTCTTCAAGCGTCTTAGGGATAATTAAGCAACGTGTTCAGACAACTTACCGAGCTTAAACGGTCCAAGGCACTCAGTGCACCCAGTAGCTCATGTGTTTTCCCCATCCAACTCATTACCTCCAGCCAATGGAGAACATGGACATTCATCAGAGTGTGAATGGGGTCGGTGTCTCGAATCTGGAAACCGCTTGCTTCAAGGTGACTTACCCAGTAGCGGCATGCATATTGAACTTCAAAAGGTATACAGGATAACACGTGGGCTGACTGCACATCTTGAATGCGTATCCCTGGGTCATTGACGTTGCATATATCTCGCCTCAGACTTCTTGATAGAAGATGCAAACATTCATGCAGTATAGTCTCGTGAGCCACTTTCTTGTCCACAACAAACCGTGGGTCGCTGCATCTAGTACCATCAAAAAGGAAATCACGAAACAAAGGATGGTGTAGACGGAGTGGTGTGGCCCTATCTTCGCTATTTTCGGGCACATGTAAGACTGCGCCAAAGGACTTCAGGATTGCATGCACATCGTTGTCGCTATGTTTATACGAACCTTCTTCTGATCTGACCAGAGCATACAATGAGGCAGGTGGAAGCTCTGCATAAAGGATCGCTACGCTGCCGAGAAAACGTCTGACCAAATAGAACCAGCTCCTGCTTTCCATTTCACTAAGAGTGGCAGGCACCGATTGATGCAGGACGGTCGAATATATCTCGCCAAGCATCTGATCCGGCTTTACGGGATCGGTATCAGATTCAGACGGCCTTAAAATCATCCTCACTCTTTTCTTTGCGTGTGAGATGATTTCGCCATCTATAATATGTCGACATGCATTGGCGGCCCAAATGAATAGGCCTCCCGCTTTCTGGACCAAGGCGCTGACTTCTTGTTCCGCTGGCCAGCCTTTCTCGACCTTCCCCAACTGGTGCCGAATAAACCTTGACAGGTCTTGATCGATGGTTTCTCGGTCCAGAACGTGTAGCGTGATGCAACGATAGTTGGCTGATGCTTTGATGTACCGTCCGGGATTAAGGGTGGGTCTGCTCGTCACAAGGAAGCGCAGGCGCCTTGGACACAGCTCGTTGAGTAGTTGCAGTATGATCTCGATGTCACTCCTCTCATTGCATTCATCAAGGGCGTCCACTACCAGGATGATCTGCGGTCCATGCTCGTCATCGTTGCCCCGTACCGCTGGCTCCAGGAGCCGACGCCACTGATCTTCAAGAGACTTATTAACAATATCCCGGTCCTTCTCAAGCACTTTTCGAGTAGCGTTTTCGATTTCAACAGACCCCGTTATGAGCTGCGAGACGATGGTGCTAACGAAGTGCTGCGCACTGGCTCGATCCTCTTCGTCGCTGGCGAAGAAAAAGTTGGCCGTGAGGAACTGCGTACTCTCCTGCAGAGTACGGACCACCGTTCGAGCTATCGTCGACTTCCCTGAACCCGCCCAACCGCTAATCCAGAGAATGGGTTCTCCCTGGCGATTGTTTGCCCATTTGTAGATCTCGTCGAGAACGGCAACACGGGTATTTTCGAGACAGCACGGTTCGTTTTTTATATTGCGACCACTGTAAGTGGCTGTGATAACGCTACGGAGACTGGTATCACTTCTCCCCATTCTAGTTCGAAGCGTTAGTAATAATATGAAGCTGAAGCTTATTGGAAACTCACTGGACGATATTATTGTGGACCGTACCAATTGTGGAATTCGGGGCTTCCATCCCCACGGTTCCATTAGTGTTTATGAATTGGATATCCATACTGATGAGCCTGGCGCGATCCTGATGTTCACTTAGGAATGAATCAACCTTTCTTCTGGTAGAATTGTGGGCTTCGACGGAGCTTGTTGAGAGTGAAAGGAGAACAAGGCTGGAAGCTGGGAGCCTTGGGTTGTCAAGCTGCGGGGTTGGCTCTCGTAAGCACCGTGAGCACGACGGTTTGAAACGATTTGCTACCTGGAATATTGAGGGGCCTTCATTTGGTAGCACTAAGTAGTCATTTCATCATAGTGGATGAATTGATATGGCCCTAGTGGCCCGCCTAGTTTCCGTGGGCGCCTTAGAACTGCGCAGCTCTGATTGATAAGTATTACGATCCCCTGACCCCTCCAGTTCTATAGGCCATCGTATATATTTCGATGCCAATTTTATGTACCTTTATTTAGCGATGAAGTAAACTGAACCATTGCCCCTCGTGTCCTTGTGGCGGGCCCCCCTGGGCCGGCGCGGAAGACTAATAGCTAGGGCTGTGAGGCATATACTCATGGAAGCAGGCGATGGGAGGCGTAGAGATGGAAGCACCCAGGCAGGTCACATTATGATTGCTGGACTCTGCTCCTATTAGCTAGAAACATTAAAGGTCAAGTTGCTGAAATGACCATCCGTGAACACACCCCCGATCTTTGCATTCTGATTGTTGAAGACAACTCTCGGTGACTGTTCTGCCATACCAACGTGACGGTCTGCTAGATCTTGCTCGTCTTGGCTCCTCCACTGCTCCAGGATTGCCTTCGTGCACGCAGAGGCAGCTGCAGCAGCGTATCTCTGCCAGCCTTTAAGCTTGTGGCTATCCGAATAGTCGCAAACACCTTTTACGACGACACAAGGCACAAACCCCGACAGCCCAGCACCTTCCATCTCGAAGGCGATGACATTTTTAGTCGCAGCTACTTGCCTGCGGTACTTGCCAGACTTGATGACAGCATCGCCGGATGCAATCGAGCCGAAATAAATGAGCGGAGTGTGCTTCTGGAGACCCTGAAGCCGGGCTCGCGGTATCAGGAATTCCGGGCTGCAGCCTAGCTGCTCGCACGAGGAGCCTTTAGCAGCAGCACATGAGCTGTCCTCTCGAGCGCAATCGCAGTCGCGGGCATTGTGGTGCTTGTGCAAGTAGTCCGGTCGAAAGAGCCTGTCTTCGCTTGGTCCCGGATACTGTGACCTCTCAAACCCAGGCTTCCGAAGCAGCGAAGCCAGATGAACCGATGTTCTCTGCTCAACCATTTCCTTACAAGACTCGAGCTTCGCGATGAGCGAGCCAACCTCAGGGCCCATGCCCGGTGACTCAGTAATTCTCCTCACAAACCCCTCCGCATACTGTCTCCCAAAGTCGTGTTGGACAACCTGTTTCCCGACGACGATATCACCAAGCAAAATCTCCGCCTTGTCAGTATACGCCTCAGGGATCCCACCACAGACCCCTACAATCAACACAAGTTTTAGAGCTGTAAAGCTCGACGTCAATCTTACTGCCACGTTCGCCGCAGTGACTTTGCCCATTCCAGGCATGTGGGCTAGGACGACATTGTGCTGCCCAATCCTCCCCGTCGTGTACGTGTTGATGTCCCCAACGGCTTTGTCATATCTCCGCACATGATCCTGGTCTTCGTTATAGATCTGGTCGAAGACACCCCTGACACCGTGAGCTTCTAGAGGTAATGCTGTTATTATTCCTATCTCGAAGTCTGGGTTTTGAACCGAGGGACGGCTGGCCATTGTAACGTGTGGTTTGCGTTGACAAGGACAACGACAAAACCTAGCGATAATGTAACCGGACTACTGCAGACAGCTATATAGCTCGGAGTCTGGAAATGCACAACGCTTTCTTCACCAGAATGGTGAGTCACTCCAGCCTAGCGTTGCCTCAGCCTCGCCTCAGCATAACCCCCGGGCGCTAAACGGCGAGAGGCGATAGGCACGAAGCAGCCATCAATGCATCCTGGTGCTGAGGGAGCACCTGATCTACGTGTTCCAATCAAATTGGGTTATTCTGAGAAAAATGGCATTTTAGAATTCCAGAATCCCTGCTCAGATGCTAACGCAGTAGCCCCGACTCCGAATTTCAGCATGCATCTGACCAGTAGGGCCTCTGCACCTATGGATGTAAAGAATGCGTAAATGTGACCTATTCTAACTAATTCGTTTTTGGGGCATCTTACGTCCATCACTATTTGCTCTCGCAGTGTAAAATATGAGCATTGGGTCCCTCTTTGCTTGGTCAAATACGCTCCCAGAGGGCTACACACGCTGCTCTGGTGGGGTCTCGCTGGACCTTCTGTAAGACTGAATTAGGAGTCGGGGAAGAATATGTTAATAAAGATCTCAGAACCATAGACATCCCCGTGTGCCTGAAGTGTGTCTTAAGAGGGCGGCAGCGGTCTGAATGTCAGACGTGCGAGATGAAGTGTTGTTACTTCTGACAGAATTGGGCTGATTAGGAGTCCAGTCTGCGAGGCACGAGAACATGTACTTCATGCGTATCTGGTGCTGACAAGCGGAAAAGCCTTTGCTAAAGAGCCAGCTTACTACTCATTATCCAGCATCTATAGCTGGGCCTCCCTCTGTCCATATTTCCTATAGACCATACGTGACCGCAAGTAACGTTCGAGACCTTCCTTCAGCATCTATACTGATGGATCACCATGCTCTATGCAGAGATTTTAGCTATTGCCACGGTTCAAAAGTTGTGTCTTTACCAGCTGTCTTTTAGGCTAGATCATTTCTCATTGTCTACGTATTTGAACCACCGTTTGCAGTTAGATTGAGAGAATCAAACCTTCATTATTTTATATAGTCTATCTCCTTCTGGATCCCATTCTGCGCTATTCAAAATGAAGCTTCAGGTAGCTCAGGTATTGAATACTCAGGCACCTGAATCTTCACCTTAAGGCGCCGGAACATGCGCGGTAAAGTCGCAACAGAATAGACACTGGGACAGGTGAGCATCTACATATACATGGATTGTATGTTTACAAAGCCTCTTCATTTCTCCACATAGCTCGTTTAGCATGCTGGGTTTAGTGCCCGTGCTGCCCTGCCTTTAGTCTTCTAGCCAAAGCACCCTGAGTGTGAGATATCTCCATAAGTCGGGTTCTCTAGCTACAGCGAAGTGATAATCATCGCAACCGATCAAAGACTCGGATCCACGCTGAAAGGATTGGTTGGAGACTAGAATGTCCAGGAAGGCCTTTACATAGCCATCAGTGCTGCTGGTTCTGGATCCTCCAAGCAATGCCGCAGGATTCGCTTCAGAAGGTCTGGATCCCAGTAGGAAATGACTGCCGGTTAAACTTAAACCTGCGAGTCAGAGTGAGCTAGTATCGACGCTCTGATATTTTTCTGAGGAAAGGACTGATGGTAAAACTGTATCTTATATATGTCATTTCCCTCACGGAAACATACACCTTAACGTATGCGTTGGGGTCAGGACTTGAAACAAGAAGGCGCTTCCCACTCCCAATAGGCACCCATGAATATAGGTGCTGATCCAGTAATTCAAATTTGGTGTTCAACTCATGAGCTCCAAGTAGGATACACCCTATCTGAGCTTTTAGAACCGCCAATCTTGTGCTAAATGTGACAAACCCACTTTAGCACCAACTTTGTTTCGGCCAATCATACACTGGTTTGCTAAATTAAGCAGAGCATCCGGCTGCTCGGTTACCATAACACGTAAATAGCATGAAGTGCTTGATATCGGGATTAGGCTGGAGCTGTTGCACTTGGAATTCCTCATATTAACTCAAATCTTCTGATCTTTCAATGGGAAAACAGCTGAAAATCGATTTACTCCAGGCTGAGGTTGACGAGGATGGCCAAAGCTTTTTCCGTCTTTTGGTCGACGGTCGGTCCATCAAATACATTACCATTGACCCTGGCGTCTACAGCACTGAAGATATGTGTTTCGGCCCTTCATTAGTTTCCATCTTGTCCGAACTCCCTCCCGGGGACTGGAATGATGGGTTAGTTACTAGAGACGCAGACGGTCGACCACATTTTGTATCCATCAAACTCACCCGGTTCCCTGAAGTTCAGAACACCTGGCATGGAACCTATGTCGACTATTTGGAGCTTTCAATCGAACGAAAATTACGCACGGGGATTTATGGAGTCAAATGTCCCTCATTCAACAATACTGTTGTCGCCAAATTCGCCCGTTTCCCCTGGGAGATCCAATACATTGAGAACGAAACAACGGCATACCAGTGGATATCCGGCCATAATATCGGGCCGCAATTTCTTGGCCACTTGACTGAAAACGGTCGCGTGATTGGGTTCTTGATGGAATACATAACCAATGCACGGCACGCTGGCGCTCAGGACATTGAGACTTGCAGAGAGGTACTGTGTCGGCTACATGATTTGGGGGTCCGACATGGAGATACAAACCGATTCAATTTCCTCATCCGCGATTCAAAAGCCACTTTGATCGATTTTGATACTGCTCAGAAATGTGATGATCAAGACATGCTTCAGCAGGAGTTGGAAAATTTAACCACATGTCTAGAAGATTTGTCGGGCAAAGGAGGCGGGGGTCTTCTCTGAAAAGTGTTTTCTGGCACTATGGCAGTTATTGCTGTAAATAATTGTTTCCACATCCAGACCGCTGGTTGGCTAGTGTCATCCTACAGATGCGAGGTACAGTCTCGCAATCCCTGGTTACCCCCATTGAGTCCCGAGGATGGGTTCGGACACCAAGGACAGGGGAAGAAGAATCCATGTTCCGACATTGATACCAGTTCATGTGAGAATTACACGTGACAGCGCCCCGCCATTGCTTTATTTATGTCGAACTTACGGGCCAATGTCTTGACTTCTATTGAACCTTTGCTGCAAGACCTGCTTCTATGGAGGTCTGTCTTCTCCTTTCTAGCTGCAGTGTCCAACTTAAATACATGAAGGGGTAAATGACTAAACTGAATCGGGAATTTCGGAATAATAAATGACCGAGTGGATGCTGAATAAATGGGGATCTTAGTGATATCTCGAGGTCGATAATTTACTATCTGTGCTGCCCTCTACCCGGCTCCATCTTCGCAAATCTTTGGGTTAGTCTCCTCGAACCAAAATAGCAATCGTTGCGTACACATTACAGCACAAAAAGAACCTTGATATCTGACCGAGCTTGTATCTCGTGTCGAGGTCTTGACAAGTCCCTCCACCCCGACCGAACCACCCACCACCGCCATGGTTTACACTATTGAGGTCTATGTTGATGGTGGCTGCAGAGGTAATGGTCAGCCAGGCTCAATTGGGGCTGCAGCCGCTGCTATAAAGAACAAGTACAGCAAATACCGCGGCTGGGCAGAAGCTTTACCTTCATTTCCCACCCCGACGAACCAACGGGCCGAGATCACATCCATTATCCTTGGTCAAAAAAAGGCCCTGGAGAGATACAGCCAACTATATTCAGACCCCTGGTTGGATATCACAATCTACTCCGACTCGAAGTATGCAGTTAACTGTATGAATGTTTGGGTTTACAAGTGGGTCAACAACGGGTGGACCAATTCTGCAGGGAAGGAGGTAGCAAATCGAGATCTCATTGAGAAAGCATTGGATCTTGATGACCTTCTTAGGGAGATAGGAGACGTGCGTTACACATGGATACCACGAGAGAAGAATCAGTATGCTGATGCGCTGTGCAACCACTGTATGGATGAGTTGTGTGATGATAGGCGAAGCTCCTCCTCTGACTACTCCGACTACTCCGACGATAGCTGGTTGTTCTAGTGTTTAGGAATTAGGCCCTCCTTGTTGTCTAGAGCTGTCACCGCTCGCTGTTGTCGCGGCAGAATCCTAGGAATCTGACACGGTATGATGCCGGCTAGGCAAACTGGCAAGCCATCACCCCTGAACACTGTATACAAGGCAAGCAACCGGTACAACAAAAGCCAAAGCAGTCAAACAAGACTAACCACCGCATCTTCCTCCACCTCCTGGCCTCCTCCAGTCTCCGAGCTATTGACCACATAGCATCCAGGTCACCCTTGCAGGGAAGGTTCCAGACGGGATCATGCAAGTACAGGTAATATTAACAGGGTATGCAATTACTACAACAGAACAAGGCAAGGCCTTCCTACTATCAGAAAAGGCTGCAGGACTAGCTGGGGATGGACACTTTAAAATACCAAGAGAATACCACCAGGTTATTGTCTCCCGGATCCCAAAACAACTATGGTCCCTGGATGGATGGAAAGATACTATAATTGCAGATATTTACATAGAAGCAGAGCGCATCACTGGTATTAAGCCACTTATTGTAACGGGCGTAGGCAGTATTGTTTTCAACTGGCTGTCCTGTATAAACGAGTATCACAAGCTTAAAGAAGGAAACAAGAAATAGAAGCGCAGATATCTTCCTCCTCCCTTTATCAACCTTTCCTAATCATACGTCAAGACCTCTGACTTCCCGGACCTGTATACCGCCGGACCTACATGCCGACGGATCTCTTTTCCTAAGCTACGAGGTCGCAATTCCGAGGCTGTATACTGATGTTGCAAAAACCTTATCTAGAACTAGGTTGAGGGCATGGCCGACAACCAAGCTCCAGGCCATAGCCTGTGACACTTATGGCCAAGCTCTTGAAACACCCAGTAGAGAGAGACTCTATTACAGCAGTCATAGCCTTTCCAAAAAAGCTACAATACCCCCTGCAACTCTTTGGCCTGTCAGGCCTAACAAGGCCCACCCACCCCCAAGCAAAGGCCTTTGCAATGCACCCGATGCCACTGCTTCCATAACACAAGGGCCTGTTGCTCCAGTAATTGATGCATCTCCTGCAGATCCTCAAAACAGGAATATAACTGCCGTGTACAGTGTATTAACTGCTGCCGCCCGCGTGCAGCAGACTTCCCAAAATGCCCAGCTAGACCCCATGTCCGGAAGAATACTGTTACCCGCCTCTTAAAGGATGCTCTAGCTGCTATCCGCAAGGCAGACTGGCTTGCCTTCCAACAGGAGCAGAGTAAAGCTGAGAGCTCTAAACAACAAACAGACATATGGGCTTTTGAGGTGGTTATGTAATCAATATCTGTAGCGAACATTGCATTGAAGGTCTTCATCTCCTAACTACGATCTGTATAGGCAATTTATACCTTTTCGAAGGCTCAAAATAGAAGGTTCTTGATGACCAGGAGATATCCCTGCCATACAAACGGTGTAAAGCATCAAACAGATAAGTAAACAAGCGAGGTGCTGGACATTGATTAGTAAGGAGGGACCTCCTCCGGTTGACAAGACAGTACCCAGACCACAAGCCAGCATACAAGACAGCTTGCCTAGGAGCTCTTGAACCAAGCCCTGCCCTCCCCTGAACTATAAAAATACTACAAGCTAATATAGGAAGGGGAGGTGCTGCACATGACCTGCTACTCTCCTTTGAAGCAGATATTATCCTGGTCCAAGAACCTTGGACAAATACAGTAAGCACCTAACAAAGACTGAATCGCTAGAAAGACCTCCACTGGTGCTTGTCTCGAGATCGACAGCTTGGCGCCGAGAGCTTAAACCGAATTGTGATGCCTTTGACAATCCACCTTTCCCAACCCGCTTTTGTTTGGGTTTCTTAGACTGTTTCACGACCTTCTTGTTAGGCGCGGCAGCGGCTCCGAGACTTCATTTCTCCTGAACCTCTTCTATTTCCTGGTCCTCTATTTCTTCCAACGTATGCGGAGTATCAAACAGGAGATCCTCGGCCTCCTGTCTTGCAATCGCTACCCGTTGGGCCTGTTCTGGGTCGGATAGATCTGCTGCGGATCGTTCGGTGTCCTGCTGAGACGGCCCGAGCTCAGCTGCTGCTGCCGTGGTGCCGCTGTCCTCATCACTACCCCATGGTTCATCCGCGACAGCGGCATATAGAGTTCCTGCCGGATTGATATCTCGATGCGTCGGTCGGTTCTTCATCTGCGGTTTACGGACTCCCTCTGGTTTATGTGGTTGCGGACTGGTTCTTGAACGCCGACAGGGAGATCGTGGTGGATTCTCATCGTCAAGCTGACTGCCATGCCATCTCTCCACCGTGCCCTGCGCGATAAGCTCAGTGTGAGGGGCTGACTGCGGCTCCCCCTGCAGGATGCGCCCTATGTCGGGTGCGGTTCATATTCAAGACCCAAGGTCTCCCGGGGAAAGAGTTAGCCAGAACCACCGTTTCATACATACCTTGTCTCACACTTGTCCCTGGACTTGAATTGCCAGTATCACCTCTAATAATCCCTGTATTTTCCCAAAGGCCTCCCTATTAAGACGGGAGGGGCAACGCCGACAAGTGCTTTCAAATGGGATAATCAACATCAAAAAGGCTCCTCAACAAGTGTCTCCAACGTAGTATTCTTCGTAATCCACTCCACAGTCTCAGTCCGCCTAGCCTTCCTCGCATACTCCAGGATATTCCGCCCCTTCTGCTCCCGAATATAAACATCCGCACCAGCCTCAATAAGCATCTTTACAACAGCCAGCGAACAGTGAGCCGCAGCAGCATGCAACACAGTCTCCTCATCTCCTTCAGTCTTCTGATCCAACCTCGGCGACTCCCTCAGCAACTCCCTAACCACACGCCCATTTCCCCTCTCCGCAGCAAGATAAACAGCCGTCTCCCCCAACCTCGTCACATAGTCAACATCAGCCCCCTTATGCAATAAATACTGCACAACATCCACCCTCGCCTGCCGCCGATCAACCGCAAAATGCAACGGCGTGCGCCACTGCGGCGTCTTCTCATTAATATCTGCTCCCCGCTCCAACAACCACTCAATACACCCAGGGACATGATTATTCCACCCCGCAGCCGCATGGATCGGCTCCGCCGAGTCAAAGTACCCCGGCGTGGAACCACAATACCCGCATTTCTCTTCGCGTTACTCGATAAGCGCCTTGAGAATCTCCAGACTCCCCTTCCCCGCCGCTAACAATAGCTCATCCTCAAACCCATTCTCCGCCCGGCAGGGCTGCGGAGATTTGACGTTATGCTCGAAAAGGAGTCGCATGATCTCTAGCCTCTCGTAGCGATTGCATTGCGAGATAGGGCTGGGGAGCATGTCATACCAGCCATCGGGGGAGACGCCGTTTGCGAGCGCCGTGCGGACGCCAACGATATCGTTTTTGCGGATCGCGCGGTGGAGTTTGTATTCTTGTTTGCGGGCGTATCGCGTGTCGCGCACGAATTGATTTAGTTTTTCTTCGTGCTCGTCGTTTTCCGGGGATAGCCATTCGTCATCAGAAAGGTCATCATTAGGTTTAGCGG
Source organism: Aspergillus foveolatus (assembly GCF_047715535.1). Taxonomy (NCBI): domain Eukaryota; kingdom Fungi; phylum Ascomycota; class Eurotiomycetes; order Eurotiales; family Aspergillaceae; genus Aspergillus; species Aspergillus foveolatus. The sequence goes on along the minus strand of NW_027396252.1, from coordinate 2,741 downwards.
GATTATCGACCTCAATGTGGTCGGTGTTCATTGTGGTGGAGTTGTTGTAATACGAGGCTAGACACAAGGAGGGTGAGTTGGGTTTAACGGGTAGACTATTGGGGAAACCACCTTAAATATGTAGACTAACTAATGGGTTCTCCGGCAAAATGATAGATACTAGCGTGCACGTGAAATTTTAGTTCTCTTGGGTTTCTCTCAGTTGTCTGCTATACTCCAGGACAGATACTAGAAGTGTACGTATGTACATATAGCTTGGTTCGTTCAGAACTAGACACGTGTTGAATCATAGCACGAGAGAAAGACGATACATATATACGCCTTGCGCAGATGATATGGGCATATTATTAACTGGGAACACCCTGGAAGAGAGCTCACAACAACTGGTAGATGTCACAGGCTATGGCCTGGATCTTGGTTGTCGGCCATGCCCTCAACCTGGTCCTAAATAAGGTTTCTGCAACATCAGTGTACAGCCTCGGAATTGCAGCCTCGTAGGAAAAGAGATCCATCCTCGTAACTTCAGGAAAGAGATCCGTCGGCATGCAAGTCCGGGAAGTCGGAAGTCTTGACGTATGATTGGGAAAGATTAATAAAAGGGAGGAGGAAGATATCTGCGTTTCTATCTTTTGTTTCTTTCTCTAAGCTTGTGATACTCGTTTATACAGGACAGCTAGTTGAAAACAATACTACCTACGCCTGTTACAGTAGAGGCCAACAAGCATATTACTGCCCTAGGGTCAGAGACAGGCCCCCCTTTCTCAATAGAGAAAACAGAGATACAGCACTTCTCTAGGAAGCAGCAGCAACATCTCCCCATAGTCACTCTACCTGGTATAGGGGAGATTACACCATCCCTATATACACGTTGGCTAGGCATTCTCCTGGATACAAAGCTCACTTTCAAGGCCCACATTAATTGGGTCTTTAGCCGCGGGAAACGACTCGCCCAGCACCTAAAGAGACTCAGCAACACCCAGCGTGGTTGTCCAGTGGCCTCCATGCGGGCAGCAGTTATACAGTGTGTTCTCCCAACAGCTCTGTACGGGGCAGAAGTCTTCTATACAGGAAAAAGACAACAATGGGTTGTTAACTCCCTGCTCTCTCTCTTCCGTAAAGCAGCCCTGGCTATTATCCCAGCCTACAAGACCACCCCTACTGCAGCTCTGCTCCGCGAAGCAGACCTACCAGACCCAGAAGCTCTACTCAACAGCATCCTCCGGAGGGCAGCAGTGAGATACATGAGCCTTGATATTAAACACCCAATTGCCCAAATAGCTGCAGAGGCCACCACAAGCAGGCCCAAGACCAGGCTTAAAAGGATCCTCCAGCTCCTCCTTAGGCCCCTACCAGAGCGCACTATAATAGGGCTGCCTCTCCCTCCCCTACGCATGCTTCCAACGGACAACAAAGACTATAGCCCTGCCCCATTACAGATATCAGTATACTCAGACGGCTCGCGAACTGGCCAAGGGGCAGGATATGGCTATGCAGTCTACTTTGGCCCTATCCTGGTGACCAAGGGACATGGCCCCGCGGGCCCCAGGACAGAGGTCTATGATGCATAAATCATGGGCGCTGTAGAAGGCCTACGCGCAGCCCTGGGACAACCATGTGTGGGTTACTCTACCCAGCTAGTTATCCTCCTAGATAACCTAGCAGCAGCCTCCCTGCTAGCAAGCTATAGGCCAACTCTGCATAGGCATGGACTGTCAGAGTCCTTTGGCCAGCTTGCTACCCAGTGGTTGGAAGCTCTTTCAATCCTAACAGGCCACGGAAGCCCCTTCAGGTCCGCTGGATCCCAGGCCATTCTGGGATTGCTGGGAACGAGCTGGCAGACAAGCTTGCGAAGCTTGGGTCCTCTGTATACAGCCCTAACATCCCCCCATCCCCTGCATACCTATAACAGGAGGCAAAATAGTAGCTTTGTACAGAGACTTCTATAGCATATACTAGTAAGGCCCCTAACACCTATAAAGCCCTGAATATCAGACCCCATACAAAAGAAAGCTGCTCCCGCAAGCATAAGCTGCCCTAGTAGGTACTTGGCCAACTTATCATTGCCTGTACAGGCCATGGAGACTTTATGGCATACCACCAGCATTTTAACTACACAGACTACCTGGAGAGCTGCTCCTGTGGCAAGACAAAGACCCCAGTATACTTCTTCTTCTGTCCATACACCAGGAAAAGCTGGAAGGATAGATGGAGATGTATAAGGGATGGCCTGTCAAAAATAATAGACTGGCTATTAAGTACAGCTGCTGGGGCTGAAGAATTCAACTACATTGTGCAAGAATTATCCTTCTTCAAGGATATATGCCCAAACTGGGCCCGCCGGAGCGCTTAATAGCACAACAGTCCACACATCTACCTGGATACAGGGTACGGCCCCTCCCCCCGTCTATAGGTAGTCAAAACGGGCATCTGCCCCCAGAAGACCTGGGCAGGGCAGCGCCGGATGCTTCTTCCGCTCATTTCCAACATATATTGTCCATAGTTGCTGCTTCAAACCTGTATCTAGCTAGTTTTTTAGGGAGTGTGTGTGTGTGTGTGTGTGTATGTATTTGTCAACTGGAGGAGAACTCTCCTTACTAATCAAGCATACAGCACCTCGGTCGACCTTCCATACCTCCATTATTATGGAGAGATCAACATACCTCCTGACGATCAGGAGAATTATCATAATAGCTATAAAATCTCTATACAGATTGTAGATAGGAGATTAAGGCCTTCAATTT
>NW_027396251.1:0-15741 GCF_047715535.1 Aspergillus foveolatus | reverse complement strand
GGGGGGACGGGTGATAGGGGTGGTGGTCAAGGGAACGCCGGCGATATAGGCGTTAAAGTGTTGCTGGGCCATATCAGCCAGGTCATTGCTGAGGGCTGCAAGGGCCGCAAGCTGGTGGGGGGCAAGGCCAGTGTTCTGATGTCGGTGTTTGTCGAGGAAAGCTGCTATAGGGCTGAAAATTTTCTGGCCCTCAGCAGCCCTGATAGTTGCTGCCATAGTTGTCTCTTGTAGCGCGGCTTGTAGAGCGCCGCCTGGCTTGGTGTTGAGCCGTGCCATTGCGGTGACGCGTCGAGACGCGTGTTTGTATGGCGGGCAGCGCGCGGCAGGCGGAGGGGGGGGGATGTCCCTTTCTCCGGGCACGGTGCCCAGAATGGGAGCTGTGTGTGCGAGATTGGCGAGATCTGTCGTTCTATTATCCTAAGCGGTTGCTTAGAATAACTGTGGTTTTGGTGCTGTCGCTATTTTAACCAGAGCTGCATTCCTGAATGGACTCAAGCAGTGTCGACGTCATGTGGAGAGAAAAGCAATGGGGCTGTCCCCCAATGACAATATGATGATAAAACATTGGATAAAATTACTGCAAGCACCGCGATTTGGCTCTACCTCGCCCACTTTCTACCAGGGACAAGCCCCCCCCCCCCCCCAAAACCTGCAAAGTCATTCAAAAATCCTTCTTATAACACTCCCCAGACTATATATCTCACCCTGTCTCAATCCACGCCGTGAATGACCAAGTGGGCGCTAATGAATGGTATATCCGGCAATGAGGCGGGAATTCTAGCAGTATCTAGCGGGTTGACATGAATTTAGCTTAGCAGTATACTTTTTACTGCTGGCGAGCTGGTAGTTCCTGCGGCGGTATTGATGGATTTACCGCATTGCTATCAGCTTCGTAAAGCTGCGCCTTTGATGGTGCCTCGTGAGCCAGCTCAGCAGGCATATAGCCAGGGGTGGAATGCTGTCTCTGGCGACGCCGTTTGAGCAGGTATGCGGCGCCTCCAAGGATTGCGACTGCAGCTACGACACCGATGACTATGCCAGCAATAGCACCACCGGACAAGGCAGAGGACGAATCATCATTGGGACTACTTGGTGGGGAGGTAGTCACGTCAGGTGTTGTGCTCGGGGTGGATATCAAGGTGGAGGAGGTAGCAGGAAGCAAGGACTGCGGATCAAAAGCCCAGGTGGTTGCGGATGGGGCCTCGGCGCTCAAGGAGGAGTATATGCCATTGAGAGTATTGCTGCTTATGTTCCCAAGTACGCTGCGTTCCTTGTTCCAACAAATATTAATCTGATTTTCCAAACTGGTGCAGTCTTCCCTATATTCTTGGTGAGAATGCATGCCATCAAGAAGTGCGCCAAGGGGGAAAATGGAGAAAAGACAATTTTTCATCAAGACAGCACCACGTTCGGCGCGAACTGGGGCAGAACCGCGTGCTGTTGTTATTGGCACAACTGGAGGGTGTTGACCAACATAAGGCCCCAACTCCAATATCATCCTTATAATCGCAGCAGTACAGTTTGCCTGTCTTCGGGTCGCTAGCACAAGCATTGGGGGGATTGCATGGTGAACTAAAGTCTTCAAATGTTGGGCAAATATGCTCGGTCACGTTTGAGGTGAAGTAATAGTCCTTGAAATGGGTCATCTTGGTGTTGAGACGGATTTCCGCAAGAGAAGATCAACTGCGAATTCAGGGTGGGCCTTTTATGTGCTCCGTAAGTGATTTCGGCGCAGCCCCTGCGCCAAGTTTGCCAAGGGTCGGGGCCATTTGACTCTTGAAGATCACGACTGTAGCCCGAGTCGTGAATCGCACTCAAATTGTATGTGACATGTGCTGTTTGGAGATTGCCATGGACAACAGACGTGAGCAGAACCCATATTATAACTGCTCCTTTTTCGCCACGCCATGCGGTTCCTAGAGTCGAGGACAAGTTGGTCAATATTATGGCCTTTGTCCGCGTACCAAGCTGAAGCTGTTAGCTGAGTACGACGCCGATCTTGCACGTGCTGGGCTCTCATAGGGCACTGGAGGAGGCTCAAGCACCTATTGCTGTTGGCCAAGTCCAAGAGGAATGATTGTGAAACACACACCCTTGCTTCCTTTGCCCCTCCCCACCCCCCTCAACCAAGTCTGTTATGCACACCCCAGACCTATCATTATTCAGTGTCACCAGCAAGGTGGGGCTGGGGGCGCATATTGAACCATACAAGATTCAGGGGAACCCAGGTTATGTGACTTGGCAATATTCCAGGTCACACCCTCAAAAAACTGATATGCAGATGATTGCAGTGGAGGGAAGAGGCGTCACAGATAGTAACATAATAGGACACCGACAAACCAGGCCAAGGCAGGGCAAATAGATGAGATTGTTTGATGCAATAAGATCCTGAATGACTTGGTATAGTGCTAACTTACTCTTCTACCTAATTTTATGTCACACACCTACTTTGCATAATTTGGGGTTTTGTTGATTAAAAGTTACTATTATAGAGGCTCGGTTATGCCTTTCTATGTAGACTAGATTCCTGAATAACCTGCAGGCAGAGGAAAAGTATAAGAGGTTACTTTCTGCCGCCAGAAAGCCAAAAGAAAAATAATGAAATATGACCTCCGCGGATAACTGTCTATAAATATAATTACTTTTTTTCTTACTAGGACTAGCCTTCTAGTCTACAACTAGACCAATTGTCTCCTTAGTGAGAACTTCCATGGGTATATCTGCCCTTATTTACACTGTCCATCTACTCCACGGTCATGCTTTCGTGCCCATCATCTGCTTCTCCACCTAAATTACTATTGCTGTTCTATAAACACAACGAATACTGCCTACCCCGTGGATTATCAAGGACCCTGGGTCTGGATAAAGGGAATGGCTGGTCCGAGGGTCACGCTGACCTGTGCATGCGCTTTGTGACATATAGAATGGACTGCATTTGCTCTGTACTTGAGCGTGAATGTTGATCAAAGCCCTGAATCAGGCACTCAAACGCGCCAATGCTTCATTGATGGTTTCTGTGCAAGTACCTCCCTACTTGATAGTGTCTTAATTCTATTTAATGCGAGTATCTGGGCCGTAGGGCTGCAGGGAGGTGGGGGAAAAGAGATCCTTTAAAATCATCCTTGTACTTGCCTCCTGCCTTGGGGAATTCCGATTATCAATAGCAACAGTGGGAGATAATGAGACTAGTAAAAGAATCAAGCTCTACTCGAGGCATACTCCTACCATTCCTTATTCAATGCCAGATGCATCACTGTAGTGCTAGTCTGGGTCAGGCTGTTCAAAACCTGAGTGGATGGACAATGGAGATGATACCGCAAGGGTCAGACAATAGGGCTCCTGTGGGTTGATCTAGTGATTAAAACTTTCTACCGCTCAGTGCGGTTCAAGCCATTGAAGTCAAAAGGAAAATCTGGTGCGATGAGGGTGGATGAGGATGGACTAATTTAGATCTACCCTTGCTAATGGCACTGATATAGTAGCTAATAACACTTTCATTACTCGGTACATATATAAAAAGAAAAAGGCTTCGAACTGGTCGAGGATAAAAGAACCCAGAATAGGGTACCAAGGTAGGGATACTGCCGGGCCAAAGGATATATAAACGGCGCACATGCTCTTGAGTTTATAATCTATTTCCAGTCTATTGTAACAGCTTAGCAATCTCAGTCTATCTTATCCGAAAGGCCCCTCCATTCCTTGACCACATGGAGTTGGAGCGCATCAAGAAAGCTAGCTACCGCCGCTGCCTTCTACTTCGATCAAGCTAATGTTCCCAACCTCTTCAGCTCGCTAGGCCTCGCTCTGGCTGGCAGCCTGGAGATCCTCAATAAAGCTGACTTTGTCATCCCTGCTGCCAAATGCCAGCTGCCAGTGAAACCTTGGTCACTGCCGGGTATCCCCTCTGCACAGACATCAGCTGTATTGAACTTCGTTTTGACCGAATCAACAACCACATTCGCGATGTAGGCATGATCATGAGCAAGAACCGCTTCCATCCAGTCCCAGCCGCGCATTTGCACCTCGAATCGGGCGAGTACCCACTGTCGCTGCATGTCCAGACCTCACTCCTTTGGTGACTACCAGAGTTACAGCCCAGTCCTCAGCTGCTGATGGCATGTTTTTGGGACATGGGCAATGGTCAACCGCGAAGACCTCAAAACGGGCCGGTAATTGAGTAACATCTAGTACCGGGGCTCATAACAAATAAAGTATAAATATTTTTCTGGCTTTCAACTCAGCTGTACTCTCGCCCTCGCCGAGACCGGCAGTTGTTTATAAATGTATAAGGTTTATAGTGAATACCATGGGTGTGAAACTGCAAAAGATAAATCTAAATTAAGAGCAAGGTTAAGATTGCTTAACTGGATGCCGGGTATAATCCTTGGGGAGCGTAAAATCCATCGATTACTGTTAGTAGAAGCCCAAAGTCATTTAAAGCATTAAATAGGCTGTGACAATATTTACTTCCCAGTATCATGATTTCGGCCGTTTCTTCATGTGCCTAATTACAAGTCCTTGGATATTTTTGTCAAGGCTTCCAGCGGAGTCTCATCTTACCCATGGTTCAAGCTCATCCCATTCGTGGCTCAAACTCATGTCAGACCACTGTATGTTGTCATATCATCTTGGCATTGTCTTTACGTAGAAGGTTATTAGCAGCAGATTCAGAAGATGAGATGGGAAGAAGCAAGGATTAGCCTCTGATAATCTTGCTATTAAGTTTGAGCTTACCCTACCGCTGGTGATGCTTCACCTGATCAAGCCTCGTGCATATCCAGTACTCCGGGCCCTTGTCAATTTTACAGGTTGTCTCAAAGCCAAATCAGTGAAATACATAGGTCTATGCAATATAATAGGTGACTATTATAATCTACAGGCAGATGGCATCTGGGCGACCCAGTCTATAATATATTTTTTTCTTTTCTTGGAACTAGGGTCCTACGTGTGACAGGCAGTTCCCAAGTATACTACTATGTCTATGACACAACTATCATGCAGCCTTTTCGCGGCTGGGAAAACCTATTTATACCAGGCATCTACTGTACTTTTGGTACTGTTAAAGGAGTGAAGGAGCGAAGGATCTCATCAAATTCAACTACCTCGTCTTCATCAACAATCATCATTACCTTCATCATATTATTGATCGTCTTATCTATCCCTAATTATCACCGTTCAGACATTATGGAAAATGAAACACAAGAGCTGCCACGCAAGAAGCGAATCATTCTCTGTGCAGACGGGACATGGCTTGCATCTAACCGGGGGAACGAATCTATTCCATCGAATGTTGCTAAGCTGGCTCGAGCCATTGCAACAACTGGCCTTCAGAGCAAAAAATCCGATACTAAAATTGAAACGGTTCTGAAGCAGATTGTGTTCTATCAATCAGGCATTGGAAGTGGTGATCTCCCATTGGAGAGAGCTCTCTCTGGTAACGTAACGCCTGAACTTCCTCTTTACAGCTTTCTTCGGACCGGAGTTGATAATCTCTCTTCTATTTCTATCTCCAGGTGGCCTCGGCTGGGGTCTTGAGGACGATGTGTGTCAGATCTATGATTTCATCTCCAATAACTATGACCCTGGTGATGAGTTGTTCTTCTTCGGCTTCTCGAGAGGCGCGTTCACCGTGCGTTCAGTTGCCGGCCTTGTCAGCGATGTGGGAGTCCTCTCTTCAGACCAAATGTCAAATTTTCCAGAGCTGTGGAAAGCCTACCGCAAAAATACAGATGGCGAGCCATTCAACAAGTCAGATTGGTTCAAAGAACACGGCCATAAGCTGAAACAGGATAAGGTCGACATCAAGGTTATCGGAGTTTGGGACACTGTTGGAGCTCTGGTATTTTATGCAGCCTGGCATATATCAACCATTTTCCATTTTTATTAACTGACACTACTATTGAAAGGGAATTCCCGAGTGGCCGTTAGTGAGGCTCGGAAGAGCAATCGGCCTTCCAATCAACAAGGAGTACGAATTCCATAACACAAATTTATCAAGCAGTTAGTATAGGGCCATCTGTGAAACCCTCGAGCAGTAGAGAAGCGAAGCTGACTGGCACTTGTAACAGACATTGAATATGCTTTTCAAGCTCTCGCGCTTGATGAAACCCGATTTGTTTTCCCCCCTTCAGTCTGGCACAAGGCTGCTACTGGTGGTCCCAAGGAAGAACTGTGCAGTGCTGGTTTCCTGGCGTTCATGGTAATATTGGTGGCTGTGAGAGGGAACAGATCGGTGCCAACACATTTGCATGGATGGCAAGTTTGCGTTCTTCTACTTAGTCCTCCAGTTACTGACCCAGCCAGGTGGACAAACTCTCAGGCATGCTTACCTTTGAGAACGACGCAATCCAGCACTTTATAGATGAATACAAAAGTATTCCCGGTACTACTAGCGACAGCTGGGGTTGTTGGCCGATTGCTGCTAACGGGGGCCCTTTATTGGCTCTTGGGAAGAGGGACCGCACTCCAGGTGAATATAAGGATAATGCTGGCGACACAAAGGGCGAAGCAAAGAAGTCTTTCGAGACTTTCGAGACTTTCCATCCAATGGTACGGAAACGCAAAGGGCAGGTCAATGGATGGTGCCCCGGATCGCTGAATGGATTTAACAAGCAGCAAAACCACGAGAATCGCTGGTGTTGGAAGAAGGACAACGGGATAGCTATACTAGAGGATGATGTGATGTTTAAAGAAAGGAAGATGGTTGTTGCTTATGCGCAGGGCAGTGATGTGAAGTATGATGCTCGTGGGAGCCTGTCGAGAGAGCTGTGCCCGAAGAAAATCGTGAAGGAACTGGAGAGTACTAGTGATACTGTCAGGGCAGTACTGTGACACACAGAGGTCGTGAGTTTGTCAAGAGGACTGTGTCCGAATATAATCGTGAACGAACTGGAGAGTACTAGTGATCATGGTTATCCCAACGCAGGCTGAAGATCAGGGGAGAATGGTTCTGCAATTTACCCGATCGACGATCAAAAGTTGTTAATTACTTCTCAGAATGAATGCAATCTATCACTGAATCCGCTCAAAGAAATGTGGTGGTAGATTGCTACCACTAGCCCATACTTGAAAATCCATGTTCCCACTTTGGCGAGCTAGACCTAAATACTTGCCATGCACTCGGATGACTAGCGGCAGGCAACTCTTGCACTAAGTTTGAGATGTGATAGAGGGGGTACCATGATGTCTAGGGTGCAATCGTAAGACCAATGGGTGTTGCCCAGCATACAGCATGGTATCTTTTCAAGGTTAGAAGCTGATAGTGCTGGCATTTTGGGCTTATTGATATCATAGTCTTGCCAACCTGATCCTCAGAACCTGGCAAGGCAGGAGATGTCGATAGATGCAGGCCAGAGGGTGTATTGTCCACCCTATTGTTGATATCAACTAATATTATCTTGTCGGTTCTATACGCATGTGGGTTACTAGTATTTGTAAGCCGTCAGAGCAGGGATATTGATAGCTGTTCTATCGATCTATGTGACTCCATGATAACATTACTAGTACAGTAATCTGATAGGTTCTGGGTCGGCCTCGTAGGGAGACCTCATGGCCCCAATTGTAATCCATTAGTGGATATAACTATATTATAAAGCCGTGGGATGCTGCCGTCAATCCTGCAACGTGGCTGAGTGAACGATCCTTGCCTTATAATATCAGTATATTATACCCCGCTTACACAGCCACCGACCAGATTGTCCAAATAGCAGCTTTGCCCCTTGTGAACTCCACAACTTTGTCTCACGCTTAGCTGCCGTAATATACCCATCCTTCAACAATCGGCTGCGCCATGGGCACAAAAAGACTAACAGCGGAGGAGTACACGGTAGCCTGGATCAGTCCACTGGAAGTCGAGCAAACGGCAGCTCTACTCATGGTGGACGAAGAGCACGAACGCCTCCCGCAAGCAGCCGCAGACCCAACAGTTTACCACCTGGGAAGAATCGGACACCAAAATGTCGTTATCGCCGGCCTTCCCAGCACGGGAAACGCATCCGCAGCCACTGTGGTAACACACATGCGGCGCAGCTTTCCCAATCTAAGATTCGGAATCCTGGTCGGGATCGGAGGTGGCGTTCCTCAGCAGACAGACGAGGGTGATGAAGGGGGCATACGGCTTGGAGACGTGGTTGTGAGCAAGCCGAGTGGCTCCCATTCCGGTGCTGTGCAGTACGACAGGGGAAAAGCAGAAGTCGGGCAGTTTGTGCGCACGGGATATCTCACGCCTCCACCAGCGGTGTTGCTGAATGCAGCGCAGATGCTGGCTGCAAAACGTGCGACTGGCCAGGTTGACCCGATCAAAAAGCATCTAGATCGCATAGACACAAGCCGACCGCAGCTGCGTCGATACCAATATCCTGGCATTGGGCACGACGTCCTTCACTCTGCGAACTGCGACCCCGTTAGACCCGCGAGCGAGTGTGGGTGTGCTACGACGAGAGGTCAGGGGCTTACGGTGCAGCGAATGGGGCTACTCATGGATAGTATAAGCGATCGTGACCAAAGCAGAGAGGGCACTTTTATTGTTGTCCACCGCGGAACAATAGCGTCTGGCGAGATGGTGATTAAAAATGGATTGCTCCGGGACTACCTGGCCCGGCAGCACAATGTTTATTGCTTCGAAACTGAAGCTGCCGGTGCTATGAATGACTTTCCCTGCCTTGTTGTCCGCGGTGTGTCGGATTACTGTGACGCCTATAAGAACAATATATGGCATGGCTATGCGGCAGCAGTGGCAGCAGCTTACGCCCGGGAACTGTTCTTCCACATGCCAATCAACATTGTGTGAGTAGAGGAAGATATGGAACGCGCCGTTAAACGAAGCTGATGTCTCGAGGCACAACATAGAGAGCCACCGCTATCCACAAGCCATTCTCAGGATCTGATATACCTGGGAACTGCCCCTACTGGGAGGCCCGACGTGCGCGAGATTGCGCAATGGCTGAGTGATCTTGATTTTGGCCTGCGGCATAACGACATACGCTGTCGCCGTCAGCCAGGGACGGGACAATGGCTTCTGGAATCAGCAGAATTTTCTGCGTGGATGGGATCGTCTCAGAATCTTGTGTTCTGTTCAGGAATGCCTGGTGCAGGAAAGACATTCCTGGGCAGCCTTGTAGTAGACCACTTGACGGAGCAATTCTGCTCAAGCGGAAATTACGAGGCGGCTATCGTCTGCATTTACTGTGACTACAGGACCCAAGAAGAGCAACATGCTGAGCTTGTGCTGAGAAACCTGGCAAAACAGCTCCTTTTGCAGGTCCGGGGACCTGTACCTGACGTCACTGAAAGACTCTATCTCAAGTACACTGGCGGGAGGCTGCGTCCGACTGTCCATGAGCTGTTGCGGCACTGCAGTCAGCTCTTAGCGCTATTCAAAACGTCTTTCGTGGTTATCGACGGCCTGGATGAACATGATGTTGTTGAGCGTAGGGATCTATTACATTATATCTTCCAACTTTACCAAAGTACTCTTCGCCTCAAGATCTTCGCGACCAGTCGGCCAATCCCTGAGATCAAGGAGGAATTCATCTCACGAGGGGCTGCTGAGATTGAGATTCAAGCTAGTGGCCAGGACATTGCGGTATATCTGCAAGCGAAGATGCACCGGCTGCCTTCATGGGCCCTGAGAGTGCCTGGCCTGTTTGAAGATACTGTGAACTCTATAACGCGTGCTTCGCAGGGAATGTGAGACTTGCTGACGCTTACTTTTATCTTATCCCAGCTGATAGCTGCTGCAGGTTTTTGCTCGTCCATCTGCTCTTTGAATCCCTGCTCCATACAACAAGCCTCAAGGCGTTCAAGCGAGCCCTCAACGATCTTCCGATGGGTATCAATGCTGTATATCGGCAGATTGAACACAGGATTCAAAACCAAAACCCCGAACACTGTTCTCTCGCGCGGTTTATACTTGATTGGATCACCTTTGCCACCAGGGTGGTCACCGTCAGGGAGCTGCAAACAGCACTTTCACTTGAAATCACCGGGGAGGCCTTGGATGATGAAGGTTTTCCGGAGCTGGATACGATCCTTGCTGTATGCTGTGGCTTGATTGAAGTCGACAGGATTGCCCAGACGGTCCGATACGCGCACTATACAGCCAAGCAGTATTTCGAAAGCTCCCTGGATGAACATAATGTCCACCCAAGGCTCGCAAAGACCTGCCTTGTATATCTGTCATTAGAAGTCTTTGCAACAGGGGCATGCTCCGACGACGACGCCTTCGAGACACGGCTACACTCATACTCCATGTACAACTATGCCTCCCAGGCATGGGGGCACCATGCCAAAAGCCAGTGCCCTGAGCTGCTGGAGCGTATTTTTCTCTTTCTCTCCAACAAAAAAGCACTTGAAAGTGCTTCGCAAGCCTTGACGGCTTCCAAGCTATACCCAGATGACGTGGGCTATAGCCAGCGGGTACCAAAGTCAGTGACGCCAGCACATCTGGTGTCGTATTTCGGACTCGAAAAAGCTGCCCGTCAGCTTTCAAAGACCTTTGCAAACACCGATTTTTTCATGTGTGACTCGGAGGGCAAGACATCCCTGGCCTGGGCAGCACAGAACGGACACGTTGCCGTTGTCGAGTATATACTCAGTCAAAATAACTCCACCCTTCGCGTCAGGGACCGTACTGGCAGCAGCCCATTGCTACTTGCGGCACAGAGAGGCCACACTCCAGTGGTTTGCAGATTGCTACACCATGACCCGATGACTTCCAATGTGCCCGATTACTTCCAGCGAACCCCTCTGTGGCACGCTGCCGACAAGGGTCACGTATCGGTCGTGGACGCGCTCCTCAGCAGCGGCGGTCCCTCGATACACATAGACGCCAAAGATATAGACGGCTGCACACCTCTTATTCGATCCTCTGCAAATGGCCACACAAACGTTGTCGCGCGACTAGTCGCATCCGGGGCGGACGTGAACGCGCGCGAAGCTCGCTACGGACGAACGGGGTTCATTTGGGCCTCGCTGGAGGGTCACAGCGAGATTGTGCATGTTTTTATGAACACTCAGTCTGTCGAGTGGGATGCACTGGATCTGGATGGCCGGTCAGCGCTGTGGTGGGCGTCGGAGGAGGGGCATACGGCGGTTTTGTGTCAGTTGCTGTCCTTGTCTACTATCAGAGCGGGCACAAATCATTTGGACACCTTGCTTCAGAGGAGTATGTTATCCCGAGCTTGCGAGCGCGGCGATGCAGCCATGGTCGCACTTCTTATGGGCGTAGAATCCACCGATCCGAATTTGCGTGATGAAGACGGGCTAGTGCCGCTTGCTTGGGCGGCACGGGGAGGTCATAACGAGATTGTTTCCATGCTCCTAGAGACAGGTAGAGCCGATATTAACGCCCAGTCCCTGGAGCCCGTGTCGTTGACAATGGCTATGGAGGAGAAAACCACCTCACAGTTTAGTCCCTCCCGACGAAAAGGTCAAACCCCTGTATCTCATGCCGCCGAAATGGGTCACCAAAAGATAGTCCAGATACTGTTGGACCACGAGGCAGATATTAATGCCCCGGACAGATTTGGGAAGACTCCTCTCCTGTACGCTTTGGAAAGTGATAACTTGGATATGATGAGCCTGCTTTTGTCCCGGGGCGCCAATCCAAACCGGTTCAACCACGAAGGGGAAACGCCTTTGACCTTGGCCGTAAAGGGTAAAAAGACACAGGTGGTTAGGTTATTGCTCGCAAACCATGAAATTGACCCATCCATCCAGCACCGGTCTGGCCACAGCGCGGTCTGGTGGGCAATCGTGAACGATGATATCGCGATGCTCGATATGCTGCAACATGGCGGGCGCGTGGATCGGAATCTGCGTGAAGATGCTACGCTGCTGCCCATGGCAGCGCGAATAGGGAACAAAGCGGCCGTTAGATGGCTGATAAGCCTGGAAGACCTGATTGATCCCGATCGGGCCATGCCAGCGGATGGACGGTCAGCGCTATGCTGTGCCGCATTTGGGGGCCACGGGGACGTCGTGAGGCTTCTTCTAGAAACGGGCAGAGTTGACACGGGCCGAAAAGATAACCATGGTAGATCGGTGCTGTCGTGGGCTACGACTAGGGAGACTACCCAGGTTTTACTTGACGCCGGGGCGGATCCGAATGAGCGAGACCATGAGGGCAGGACACCACTATCATATGCGGTTCAAGAGAACCAGCGAGATAAAGTGGAGGCCCTCCTTCAGGATCCGAGGACCAACGTCAATCTGGGTGACAGTGCCGGAAATACGCCCATGTTCTACGTGGGTGGTCAGCTTGCTGAGGCTTCGCATGGCGATATGGTTACTGCGAATCTGCAAACGGGTATTCCAGAAAATACGATGCTCGACGCAAAGGAAACAGAAGCCCAGAGCATGGCGGAGCTTCTCATCGGCCATGGTGCAGACCACCATGCCACCAATCTAGATGGATGCACGGCATTGTTTTTTGCTGTTCGTTTTCAGCGTAGGGGCCTTGCAGTGGTCCTGCAGCGGCAGGGTCTGGCTTTGAACATGTTAGAGTATGAGATGATAAGAAACTTGTATTCGTCAGAGCACTCGGGCCACGAGACGTACTGGCCGGATCCAGATATGGATCTGGCTCAAGCGGATTTGAGTAGCCGAATTAGAGAGCAGTGGGTGAAGGTTATGAACGAAGATCACGGTCTCAATGGACCCGACAGGGAAACCGAACCCAGAAACATTGATCTGCTTCCCTGGGGGCTAACTTGGCCAGATAATCTCGACGACCTTCGTTCGCAGCCTCCACTGGGCTCTGCTGGGGTCATGGGGTTGCACGAAGTAGGGCTCTCACACCAACGGCTGTCCAGTTCTTCGAATCAATGGCAGCGCATATTTGGAGAGGAAGGTAGTTTTGAATCCTTCCGAGACGATTTAGAAGAAGCGCACCAGGAAAAGCGCATTAGAGAAATGCCGGGGTTTTTTAAGGCCCCTACGCTAGGGAGGCGATTTCCTAGGAGCAATAAATAGGGCTTGGTGTAGTCCAGCCCCGTTGTGTATCCCCAGTAACTCCTTTCTGTTCTAGAGAGTACTTCACCCCTTACCCTGTACCTACGCACTACGAGCCATGTGTCTTTCAGTCTGGGCTACTTCATAGTCGTAGCCCAGACATGTGAGTGGGTATTGCTGGTACTTATGGGATCAGTAGGTAGGCCGCGGAGGATTGGGCATGAGATAGTCTCTTGAGAACTATTTCACCTGGCTGTTGGACTACCCTTTACTCCCCTGTTCCTCAATTATTTGATTTCTCTGTATAAGCAGCCATGCTTGAGTGTTTTCGCCGTCGTACCGGGCACCTTGCCCTCGCCTTCCCCGTTTGAGTGACCATTTTCGTGGTAAGTAGCATATCGAACTCCAGCGCGTGGCGAACAAGGTATCCTGTCTGCTTAACTCTACGAAACATATATATTCTGGCGACATGGCCGACATGGCAATAGACTGCACTATATGAGTTAGTCTATATTCTCCGGGGGGCTATGCGTAATTACGATACACATGACCGCGAATTACTCGCTATTGTGGAAGGATTTCGGAAATGGAGGCATTACCTGCAAGGAGCAAAACACCAGATACTTGTGCAAAGTGATCACAAGAACCTAAAGTACTTCACAACGACCAAACAGCTTACTGGACGACAAGTACGATGGCACGAGGAATTGACCAAGTTCGACTTCAGAATTAAACATATTGAAGGAAAACAAAATGTTGCCGCCGATACTTTAAGCCGACGACCTGACTATGCAGTTGGAATCAAACAACCTGAATCAAACCTGCTACAGCAGAATGAGGACAGTACAATTCAATGCAATCGAAAAGCTGTGCTAGCCGCCATGATTGTTATGGAAGACAAGGACTTCCTAGAAAGACTGCAGAAAGCCACAGAAAAAGACGAATACCTAAAACGATGGAAAATCAACATGACCAATCTCACGGAAGAACAAGGACTGATACTATGGAACAGATCAATCATGGTACCTCAGGATATGGTGACGGAAGTAATTTATCTACATCATAACCCACCAACTGAAGGACACCAAGGGATTGGACAAACAATTGAAAAGATACAGCGAAACTACCTCTTTCCGAAAATGGAACAAGCAGTTAGGACTCATATCAACAGATTGACAAATACAACCAAAACAAACTATCAAATCACCAGCCATATGGAAAAATGCAAATTAGCAAAATACCAAAAGAAGCATGGAGCCACATCACTGTCGATTTTATTCAAGGATTGCCACCATCGAAAGATCCAATAACAGGGATCACCTATACAGACGCAATAATCACAGTGTGCAAACTCACAAAGTATACAATATTGAGACTGGTACAGAAAGATATGACAGCACAAAAGCTAGCACTACTGATACTACAAGAAGTCTTTATTTGGACAGGACTACCAAGGTATATTACATCAGATCAAGACAAACTGTTCACATTAAAATACTGGGAGACAATTACAGAAGCATGCAGAATTGAGCAAAGATTATCCACTGCCAACCACCAACAAACAGATAGACAATTAGAAAGAATGATTCAAACTGTTGAACAGTATCTACGACACTACCTGGATTGGAATCAAGACAACTGGATAGAATTGCTGCCAATGGCACAATTTGCCCTAAACATGCAAGGAATGCAACAACAGGTATGACGCCGCACATTGCAAACCTAGGACGGCAACCGAGAATGCATTGGATGAACCTACCAGTTTGAAAGGAAAGATCGGAAGCAGCCATTATACAAGCAAAAGATTTGGGAGTACTACACTCCACTATTGCTAGAGACATTGGATGGACTGAGGACTGAATGAAGTTTTACTATGACGAGAAACGTGAGGACACGCCTATTCTCAAAGAGGGGGATCGAGTTTACCTACTACGACGAACAATGGGACGGAAAAATTTCAATATTCAGAGCAAATGCCCAAGCAACAAACTCGATGCCGTGAAATATAGACCATTCCAAATTGCTAAAAAACTCGCCAACGACAATTACCGCTTGAAACTGCCTGAGAGGATGCAAGTATACCCAATATTCCATATATCATTACTGGAACCAACTGTCACGGGCGTAGGTAGTATTGTTTTCAACTAGCTGTCCTGTATTCACGAATATCAGAAGCTTAGAGAAACAAATAAAAGACAGAAACATGAACCCTCTCTCCTCCCTTTATCAACTTTTCTGGACATACGTCAACACTTTTGACTTTTCCGAACCTTGGTTCAGACAGATGTAACCTTGTTTAGACCTTTTGTAGTGAAATCCACGGTTGGTCAGAGGAAGTTGGCACAGAATAGAGAGAACTAAGTGATCGTTGTCTGAGGGAGCGAGCTCATGGACTTAGTTACAGAACAGAAAGATGGGAGATACACGTGTCATCTTATATAGCCCCTCAATATTGGAGTATCAGCTACTCCAACTCCAAGCACTTACTCCAACTCCAAGCACTTACTCCAACTCCAAGCACTTACTCCAACTCCAAGCACTTACTCCAACTCCAAGCGCTAAGCCATATTCATAACACCTTTGGTTGAGGGTATGACGGTTTGCTCAAACAAAGTCGTATTCTTGACTATGGCAGCGGTCGACGAGAATACAAAGCATGGTGGGGATGATGGAGGTCGGCCATGCGGGGTTATCTATGTGGAAAGGGATGGACAATTGTCATTATTGGATGGCCGACATGGCCGCCTATCTATATCTAGCTTACTGAATGATGACTAAGCGAGCTCGACC
>NW_027396250.1:0-15936 GCF_047715535.1 Aspergillus foveolatus | reverse complement strand
CCGGGTAATGGGTTCATACTTTGGACCCAATACCCGCGCGGGTTGGGTAGTGGGTGCAAGGTCTGGACCCATTTGCGGGTTTTGGCGATGTCTAATTGTGTCCAGACCACCCACAAGGCGACGATGCACAAACCACGAAATGGTAACTACCTCTTTCGGCTGGCAGGCAGTAGTGACCTAGCCTCTGGTTTACTAATCTCGGTACAGATAGAGGACTCTTCAACCCTTTTCCGAGTTACCAATTTACTGGCTCTGTCAGACCCGTCTACCCACTCTCGCCGCGACGACCGGTCCCCAAAACTATTACGCATCCCGATTGGGCCGAGACCGGCATTCCAAGGCGGGAAATGCGCTTAAGCAGGTCAAAATGGGACCTCTTGGATGCAAAGGGCCAGCAGGCCATGCGCAAGGTGTGCCGGCTGGCGAGAGAAGTCCTCGACATAACGGCTGCAGAAGTGAAGCCCGGCGTCACTACAGACTACTTGGACGAAATCTGCCACAACGCCTGCATTGAGCGAGGGGTGAGTTAAGGTCACTCTGGATGATGAATTTGTAAGGAGGTGTACTAAAACGGGAAACAGTCATATCCTTCTCCACTCAACTACAACCACTTTCCCAAGTCAATTTGCACATCAGCAAATGAGGTGGTATGCCACGGCATTCCGGACCAGCGGGTCCTGCTCGATGGCGATATTTTGAACCTCGATGTTTCCCTGTACCACGGCGGATACCATGCCGATTTGAACGAGACCTACTACGTCGGGGATAAGGCTAAAGCGGATCCAGACTCGGTCAAACTCATTGAAACGACGCGACAGGCCTTGGACATGGCAATTGAGATCGTCAAGCCAGGTGTGCCGATTCGAGAGTTTGGCAAGATTATCGAAAAGCACGCGGCCTCAAGGGGTCTTGCCGTCATCAAGACGTGGGGCGGCCACGGTATCAACTCGGAGTTCCATCCTCCTCCTTGGATTCCGCACTATGCAAAGAACAAGGCTGTGGGAACATGTAAACCCGGGATGGCCTTCACTATTGAGCCTATTCTGACTCTGGGCGCCAACCGAGAGAAGTACTGGCCGGATGATTGGACGAATGTCACGGTAGATGGCAAGCGGACGGCACAGTTCGGTGAGTACACCTTTCCAGCAGGCAGTTGCAGGCTTCTATACTAATATGAAGATCGATAGAACATACTCTGCTTGTCACGGAAACGGGCGTCGAAGTCTTGACGGCCAGACTGGAGAACTCTCCGGGGGGGCCAATCCCCATACCGGAGGTTGTAAATGGAGTTGCTGACGGAGCTGCGAACGGATATGCGAACGGGACTGCTGATAACAAAAGCTGAAGAATGAGCAGCACGTGAATGGATTGGCCGGCCACAGAGGGGGTACCCAGGTGATAAGGATTTCCGTTGTCTGCAGACTTCGAAGCTCATGCTTCTGAGCCCGCGCCACATATTGTCCAAGGAGCTTATTTAACGCCCAAGTCACTACCCATTCTTAGCAACAAACCTGCGATAGACAAGTTTAAAGTAATTTGGGTGGCGCGGTTGGTGGTGCAAAATGGGCTTTCTCGAACTTTGATTTCCTTACTTTTTTAGAAAGATTTTAGACCCGATGTATCAGCTCTGGTACGGCACACCTCAGGCTCCAACACCACCAAATGTAATCGTTGAGCATACTCGTCGCGTCTCACTGTACTCCTTGCATGCAATGACAAACTGCTCTCCCAGGCTGGCTGCCAATCTGCCAAAGAAGGATTAAGAGACGCCTAGCCCGCGGTGAAAGAACATCCATTAGTCTGGCAACTAGCTCTGCATGACGCAGATTTTCACAGTTATGCCTTCTCCCTTGCCTCGATCGCCTTGTGCTTACCCTTGTTTTTGTGAAAGTACTCCTGGACCTTGGCTCTCGCGACTTGCACTGCCATAGCATCCTCCGCGGTGCTTGGTACATCAACATCCCGATCCAAATCTCCGTAAACCCCATTCTCTACCAACTCCCGAAGCACACGCCGTAAAAGTCTTGCCGGACCTCGTTTTTGGTATCATGCCTTTGCCTTGTACTATACCTCCCAAGGACGCGAATGCCCCAACCCGGCTCCTGACGAGCGACTGCACCTCTTGCGCGACGGTTGCTGCTGGTATGGCAGAGTCGGGATGATCTGGCGCAGAGAGGGAGATGAACGCAAACGGGCGCTGGCCTTTGAGGTCATCTGGAATAGCCACTACACATGTTTCTACGACCTGAGGGTGGGAGGCGATGGCTTCCTCAATGGCTCCTATAATTTGCCAGAATCAGTTATCGAAACCAGTGTCCCATAGAGGATAGAACTGACCACTGGACATTCGATACGCGCTGATGTTCAGCACGTCATCATTTCGACTCATCACATGAATATAGCCTTCGTGATCAATCCATCCTGCATCACCAGTACCCAGGAATCGGGACTCGAATCTCTTCAAATAACTTTCGTAAAACCGCTCCTCATCCAACCAGAGCGTGTTGAATGCCGTCGGCCCAAGAGGCAGGCCCAGCACAATATTACCCATCGACCCGGCTGGCACTTCTTCCCCACCGTCGTCCACGACCCGGATATCGAACCCTGGCATGGGCTTTCCTGCACTTCCTGGCTTAATTGGCGGGATGGCTTTGCTTGTCGCAATCTCCCTTCTCAAGCCGATCTGAGGCGCAATCGCTCGGCTAGTGATTGGGGACCCAGCTTCAGCCGACCACCAGTTATCGACGACATGCGCACTATTATTTCCGCCGTACTTGTCCATCAGCTCCTGGTACATGGAGACCAGGGTCGGCTCGGACCACTCGCCTGCCAGAAACAAAGCACGCAATGATCGCAAGCGTCCACGCTCTCCAACCTCCGACAGCTTGGCATTACTCGGATCGCATTGCTTGATGGCCCGCAGCGCCGTGGGTGTGGTAGACATGCTATTCACTTTGTGCTCCTCCACAATCCTCCAGAAAGCCGAGGTGTCAGGCGTCCCTACAGGCTTGCCTTCGTACAAGATAGTGGCCGCCTCGTTATCAGATTAGTCTATGGAAGCTTTGGGCATAAGAGAAAGAAGTTAAATAACAGGATAAGTCTTGTGATGGTAGTAACTGCAGTAGCCCTGGTTTTTTCGTGGTGCTCTTGCCAATTCCATCGTTCTTAGTATGTTTCCTCTTTCTGCTTTCTTTGATTCAGCGTTATAGATAGTGTAACTGGACTATCCTCGTGATTACGGCTCACTCAGATACCCCGGTAGGTGGGGGCCGGGTATAAATTCAATAGGGCAGCTGGTCTTGGGCCAGGATTATTCCGGGTTTCCCATTTTGTCGACATGAAGCCGATTCCGAATGGTACTCCTTGAAATCAAAATCATTGCTGTTCAACATGTTCCACAAGCTAAAGTATCAGTGGTCATATCAGCTCTCGCGCTATCGGGGTTATAGGTTCTGGCTTTCGCAAACTTGAGGTGCTTAGAGAGACTAATCCGGAGAACGAACTAATGTTAACTTCGCAAGCATTATCGCTGCTGTGCTACTCGGCTACGGATATTGTTTAAATTCAACTTTGTCTCACGCGTTCAATTTCTACGCAATGTGTCGACTAGGTGTTCTAATGGCTCTGCACTTGGAGCAGTCTGTCTAATATATATATTGCCGATGGGCTTGGAGGTCGGCAATGGACATCAAGCAAACGCAAAAGATCGAGATCATATGATATCAATCACAATCTCCAGACACGCCAGGCAGCGGCTACGCATCCAGAACAATTGTGTAGGCGAGCCCTCGCTCACGTCTCCGTATCGCCTCTCCCAGTGCCTAGTTCTGTGTAATCTCAACAGCAGCCGCAAGTTTAGGCTGCTGTGTCTCAGGCGTATTTTCCGGTGGATTGTTGGTCAGATCCGGCTCATCTACGAGCTGAAACCTCTGGGTCACAGCCGCACAAATAGGCCGGTGACAAACCATTCCGTACCAACGAGACACATTGGGATTCTGTCGCCTCCAAGCGTTGCCGTAGAAGAATTGGAAGCCAAGCGATATATTTCCGGCACAAAACAGATCGGCAAGCGATAGCCGGTCAAACGTGCGGTCTTGCAAGTGCTCCTCGACTACATCAACCGATCTCTGGGTCATGTTGGCAAACAACTCAACCTGGTCTCTATCGTAGGGGATCACGCCCAGCTGGGGCAGTAATTGCTGCGTCATGAGAACAAATATCTCGCTGTTGAAGAGAGACATCAACTTGATGATATCGGCGCATTCCTTCTTGTCGTGTCCGAGGAGAGTGGCCTGTTCGTTTTGAGCAGTGACTGAGGAATGTTGTCAGTTATAAACAGCGCCAACACAGATGAGTTAGACTAACTGAGGAGGGCAATTGCCATGCACTCAAAAAGGTTGAAACCATCTGCACCCTGAAAGGCAGGAACCTTGCCGAGCTTGCTGATGCTCAGATGGTCAGGAGTCCTTGGCGTCTCGCGAATATCCAGCTCGAGACCATTCGCCTTGGCGACAGCTTTGATAGCTATCGTCCGGCAATGGTCGCCCTGAACAGGAATACAGCAGTGAGTATGATTACGATGTTGTAACGCTTGGCAATTATACTTACAGGAAACGTGTACAAGGTTCCGAAGGTCATTTCGAAGAGTGTCTGTCTACGCGAATAACTCGAGGCTAATCAACTTTGCTTCCCTAGAGTGCCCTAGTTTGGTAACTTCTATATAAGATGCCTTTCCTTAGCGGCTGTTTTGCATTTGGATGATGACCGTCGAGGTTCGGAGGCAAGACCGATTACAGTTTAGCGTAAACCATGCCTATCAAGTACCGATACCACATATTCTCCATCCAAAGAGTTGCTCCGGCTATGTCTTACGCTTTGTCCTCCCTCGGTGGATGGAGTCCCTATTCCGTCTGCATCCGGAGTTGCAGATCCCGAGCATGGTCGGACTGGTGGTAAGTCCCTAGGACCGCGAGATCCACTCGCTTTTCAAGGAGCCTAGAGAAGACTCGGATCTGCAAGGTGGAGTTCATCGGGCAGGCCCGTGTCCTACGCGGATCTTACTGGATTAGCATTTTGGGCTCATTGGCTGAACGAGAGATCTCGTGTTCAGGCACTCTACAAGAATGTCTCTCCTCAAATATACTTGCTAGACTTGTACTGAAACAACCGAGTTGGGAAGGCAACACGACACATTACTCAAGAGGCGTTGATAGCGCCCTGGTCTCTGCCTTATACAGCCGATGTCTCTCCACAGCGCGCTTGGATGTAAGGCCCTCAACGTATATCTGCTTTTTAATGTTCCCGTTGGGAGTTAGTCAGCTCTAGCAGACCCTAAGGAGAAAGCTCCCGCGAAGCCCAGAGTTTCTTTACCCGGCGCAATTCCACTGATACATCCAATCTACGATTTGCGATCTAGACACCTGGCCCCGAGTGCTGGCTTTTACACACACCAGGGCAATCGCCACAATCATCAATAGAATGAGAAGTAGACAGAAGTGAAAAGTCCTCTATTCTTGAATACATTACTGATCTAGAGGCAATACAATATGCGGAAAGATAGGCAGAGGTTGAGAGTACCCTCTCTCAGTTTGAGTTATTTAATCTCAGGATTGGACCATGACAGAAACCCGTGACGGGTCCAAAGCCAGGACCCGTCCGGGATTTTGGCTAACCATCGACTTTAACTGCTAAGAACACGATTTGCAAAAAGTATTCTAACCAGGCTATATTTTCTGCATAGAAATGTTGAGATTCCTAAGTAGTAGGGTTTATATAGCAAGTTCGTACTGTTTGCCAGCCCAAGGTCTAACCAAGATCAGTAAGAGAGCAAGTCCTTCAGGACGCTGAATGCAGAGCTTGCTCTTCATACCACCACCTGTAGTATTCGGTGATTTATTGGTATCTAACCAGTCTGGTTATTTCCCGCAAATAGTCACCTCTCGTCATCCGTTTTGCCACCAACTATCCTTTGATGCTAATGATACTACGAGCTTTATTACACTAAATGAAATTCTGAAAAACTATAAAAGTAGATGGTCCTGGCAAGCTCAAGTAGGCCCTCGTTCCTTAGTTGCTGCGGATAATGCGTGGAAGAGTGATGGGAAAGATGCTCAGAACTGCGCGAGGTTAGTGCCGTCGACAATCTTCCATGATATCCACAAAGTCGGTGGCCGGCGCGCTAAGTCCCGATCGAAGTGTAGACCCGCCGTCTCCTCAACTTCTCGCAATCCATAGCGCGATCGGACGTACCCTTCATCTCAGCGCTGCTGGTGAAGATATTAATGATTATATTCGGGACTTAGAGGAGATGAAGGGTGGTGAAGTGATGCAAGACAGATCTACACGTCTCGATGATTATGTTTGGTTCAGGCTCAGGGAGAGGTCTATTCACTAGAATAATGTTGGATGCTCTCCAGGCAAAAGTGTGGTGTTGACTCATCGTGATGTAGTATAACGTATCCCGTAAGCGAATGGGCCATGCAAGCAAGCGGGTCACCTCTGTATTCCATATAAGCTGGTGTCTTTTCATACTTTACGTACCTCTGGCAGGGCTTGGAAATTCAGCTTACATGGCACGCTAGACCTAAACTCGGGCTGTGATTGCATGGAACTTACAAAACAAATCAATAACAGACGCGTAAAATAATGATGAAAGCCCGGTGCCATCGAATGCGAGACCACCACCACGATGGCAGGGTGAAAGGTGGGCAGACAGGAGACTGGGCCATTTTCACACGATGAATGTTGCTGACCAATCTTTCAAACTCCTCACAGCAGACAGATGTCCCTACTCAACTCTTGAGGTTGCTTTCATGCTATATCGAGATTTCAAGGGGTGTGGATGAGGTTGTTCACTCTAGTATTAGGAGAGTAATGAGATGAAATATATTACGGTTTGTTGCGCCCCATTTAGTAGTGTCATTCCTGGTTTCTCTCCAAGTCTGTGATCTATATTGCTAGTGACCTGAATGTATACAACATAGTACAGATTGTAACAAGACTCCGGCCAAACTGGCGCTTGGACCGGTGTGAATGAATTGTGCCATCTATCATTTACCCGATCAGAAAAGGGTCGATAAACAACATTAATGGTAGAAAGGGACGCAATGCCCTCTCCAGCGTACATGGGAATCTAGGCTTGACAAAATCTCCCGTCTGATCCGATTCATAATAAATACCAAGCTAGATTGATAGTGACTCAATTTATTAGTGGAGACTAGGCCAAACAAATCAGCAGGCGATACGGCATGCACTGTCCCTAACAGTGGGCTAAAATGCAGGGTCTTAAGTTATACGAGTCATACCAAGATTATGTACCAAAAAGGTGAGCTGTTAGTCCATTGCTATCTGGGCTTTCTAACTTCATATTTTGTACTACATGACTTAGTAGCCTTTCCCCCTACCCCGGCGCAATGGGCCCGCCCTTGGCTGTAACCCAACCATCTTCTTCCCCTCCTTGGTTTCAACGTATGGGGCCTCCTCGTAAAGCCCCACAAGATCTAATGTTTTATAGGGTGAACTTGGCCTCATACTCGGATCTGCCACGGACGCGTGAAGCAGAACACGCAAAATTGACGACAAGACTGTTGCCAGCTCTTCCGGCTGGAAGCCAACATGATCCAGAGTGAGTTTTCGATCAAGCCACATAGCCTGGGACCCGAAACCACGCTCGACATGATCCTGGTCTAGCATGACATGTGGTTTCTTTCCCGTCCAGTCCTCCTCATATTCAAGAATCTGCTTGAGATTGATTCCGCACTCGCTAGCCCTGTGCTGGAGATACTCCTCATAGTACTTATTAGGGCTCCATTTTGTATCCATGACTAATTCAGCATTGTTCGGGATAACAACAAGGGTGGCAAATGAGTCTTTGTAGTCCGCGTGTATACAGGGTCCCACAACTGTAGGATCATTGACGGACGCAGGCGCATAAGTTCTCGATATGTAGCTTCATGCGCAACCTGTGGGTACCAGATGGGGTCAGGGAGAGCAGACTCCGGTGTCAAGTCAGTCAACCAAGACAAATCATTGTTCATGACACAGCGTGAATGGATGACCCGCCGGATAAATTCATCTTTAGCCGCGCGTGGCTGCATGAGCCACCGCTTTGCAAAAAGGGGACGATGGTGAATTCCACGGACAATGCACGGAGTCTCTCTCTCAATTTGTTTCGGCTGCCGGAGTCGGGGGTAGCGGTCGATATTTCCTGACCAAGCTGCCATGAGTATGAGCAGGTCCTTATCCACAGTCGGCAAGTCCGGGGATAGTGGGGTGTAGAGAAGTTCTATAGCCTGCGGGTCGACTGGCCGTGCAAGCGGCTTTATCCCATCAGTGTCAATGCAGCGATCCTCGGTGATGTCGAAGACTACTTCTACAAGGAAGAGATGCGCACCGGCCAGTGGCTCCGGGTGCAGGCAGTGGTTGTAGTCATCCATGTAGGTGTAGCGGACTGGTGGCTCCATGATTGCCTCGTAAATCTCATGCCCTGATTTGCGGTTATCATGTGCCTCCTCGGCGAGAGTCACTTCTGGAAGGAGATGGAGTTCATGATACAGGGTAGTATAACGCCCCACAGCGCATGCCCGACCAACCTGGTAACGTAAGAGAGTATTACCCGGGTAATGAGTTAAGAGCTGTTTGAGGGTCTCTTCTCTGGGAATATCAAGATGCCAGAAGCAGTACGGGAAGTGCTCTGGGGAAGTCATTACTGGGACTCTGTTGCTCATGATTGCACGTGCGTTGAGAGAGCGGGTGGCCATCGGCAGCTTGGGGTTCCCATCAGCTCTTGGACAAAGCCATCATGATAGCGAATGCCTCTAATAAGACAGCATATCGAAACCCGGCTGCTCAATGAGGATGGAATGGCTCTCCCTTGAAGGCGGCGGCCTGCTCGTCGATGAGTGACATTACTTGCAGTCTAATAAAGAAGTCACAATAAAATTAGGAGAGAAGATGCGGTGTTAGTAGACAGGTAGTAGCTAAATAATGTGAGTTTAATGATGGCCATTCAATCCGCACATGATTGAAGGCGAGTCATTCTTGAGCGGGGTTTGATTCCTGCGTTCAGAGCCAAGCCGTATAAATGAAGTGAAAACCCAGACCAGCTTAGCCGCTGTGGGGTGTATGTGGTGTGAGAGTGACAAGATTGGAGAAAGCAAGAGTTCGAATAGTTCAATCCGCATGTTCAGGGTTCAGGTCCGGGATCTATTTGCACTAGTGTAAGAGATGATGTGTCCAAGTAAGCATATTCCTAACTGGACCAAAGAGATCACTATGATCAAACCCTATAGCCTATCTGCCCAGATTGCCTCTATTAGGCTAACCTGCTTGTTACAACTAGTATCTGTATCTACCTATCCCAGGCTCCAGGGCCGCATTGAATAATTCTATCCACTCGGTCAATCTCGCCATCCGGCGCGGCCCATGCATGTGCTTTGCACTCGTTAGCTGGACCCTAGCGCCCTTAAGTTCTATTGTTGGGCGCTCACTAGCAGTCCACTTCATGGTCTAATACCATCTTACAGCCGATCGTACCTGTCCGAATGACCGAGTCCTTAGCAAGAACGGTCATACTTGCGACATGGTTGAGGCATAGTACTTACGAACCATGTACGGAAGTCTAGAGGCCGAAAATTGTCCGCTTCAACAAACCCGATGATGTTACGCTGAACTCCGCATGCCTTCCTTTGGGTTGACTGTAGATGCTGTCCTGAATGCAGTCATCTTGATTGGGAGACCTGGCTGAACGAGAAAACCGTCTCAGATCCACGGTGATCCTCTTAGATGGGTGCGGACTGCTGCTAGGTACGTAGACACTATACCCATTTGATTTGATAGCTGCTTTTCCGCGTGAATCAAGCTCCCCCATCGTCTATGTCAAGAAAGTAGCGGTCTAGTACATCGGCGCAGTTATAGTCGTGGTGTGCGGAAAACCAAGTCTACCCGTTCCAGGGCCTGGTAGGCGAATAAATCTATAGGTCGGGCTTCTCTAATTTACACCCACTAACAGCGCTGCCATCACTGAAAACAGGGACGTTACCCGTTAGATGAACTGCCCTGCGACAGCTCAGGAGAAACACACTGGAAATTAGACGGCTGGCGGCTGAATTCGTCGACCCCAACGCTTGTCATCCCGGCTGAAATCACCCCCTAAAAAACGTCAGAGCTCACTTATACAGGCAACAGAGAGCAGGTTGGAACGCAGGGGTAAATCGAGTTCACCATAATATATTGCACGGATAATTTTGCAGCGAGACTATGGATCAATGGATACATTCCGCCTTCGAAGCGCCATTCGATACAAGGTAGGCAGTTAGGGCAAGAGCTCTATTAGTGGAAAACAAAGCGATGAATTCTGCGTACAGCTAGAAATTTTCATGTCCCAGCTCAGCAGCACCTCCATCCTCGTCTTGTGTCACGTCAAATGTCTGAAACCCAGCAACAGAGGGTTATATTGATAATTAGGGCTGGCGTATCCCGCGTTGCGGCCTCTGAAGAATAGGCTGCAATCTAGAGATCATCTAAGAAAAAGCTAAGTTGGGCCTTCACCTTATTCAACCGCGCTTGAGAAAATTGTCGTATGGAGATTCGAGCTGACACCCGTGTTGTTGACCAAGACCATCAACCAATTCGTTCGTGCCTTGACTTTCTTAACAAAATCGTTGCAGTCCGACCTGTGCTTTAGACTGCAGGTGAGTACCTCGCACGTGCCGAGCCCTAGCAAATGGAATCATTCTGTCGTGCTCTTTAATGCAGCTTCCTTGAGGTTAGATTTCAATTATGGCTGCCTCAGGCGCGAAGCAAGCAATTCCGTAGTAGGCGATGACGTAGGGGGTCAAGCACTGCGTCAGCGGCTGAGAATTAGGCTATGACTTGGATTCCAGGGACCTCTCCCATTTCATGCTGCGCCATTGGATGTGGCCTGAACCTTGTGGGCCTACATCTAGCCGGATCGCGATCTGTGCCATCAAGCCGTTCATAAGTGACGTCATGACCAAAGTCGGACCCCTGAGCAACATCAGACTCTGAAAATTGGCGATGACGATGCGTAGCCCTCGATAAGGATATAAGAATCCTTCTTGACCTTTGCAAATATCTTCTGTTTTACTATCAACTCAGAATACCACACAAGCCTACAAACACTCAAAGAAAATAACACCGAGCTCAACTCGATATAATCACCACAATGGAGACCATCAAGGTAAGTATGCAATACACTAAACCCTCTTTATCTTCTATGTTCCCATCCCTAACAGCTGTCGCTAGAACACCGTCAACTACGTTACCGAGTCCATCCAGGGCGCCGGCGCAACAGCCTCGAAGGAGGTGAACAAGGACGTCGCCAAGGACAATAACGCCGACCTGACTACGCGCGCCACTGCTGCCAAGGACGCTCTCTTCGACAAAAAGGATGAGAAGGTCCATGAGACTCAGGCCGATGTCTACAAGGGTACGTATCGCGTTTACCTGGTCCCAGAAACGACGAGCATTCGGTCACCGATGGTTTGCTAATGTTGCATAATATATATAGAAGCCGCCAAGCACTAAATATACCCAACGATTGAAGGAGAGATAATTACGCGCAAGTCAATCAGCTCTAGTCAGCGCTGGATCGCTTAATCGCCACCACGCTATGTACTTTGATGAATAATGACATTCTCATTTTACGCTGTTCCACCATTGTTATTCTCTCCAACAAATACACCCGTAAAAGCAGTAAACTAAAACACAATATCGTCTATAAATCTCCGCTCAATTTCCGCTTTAAGTGTTCGGACATAACTCTCTAGGACTCAGTATCTGAGCCTTAACAAACTGCTGGGAGCAACTCCCACCTCCTATCCACATCATCTCCAACATAAGCCTAAAGATGAGCTCCCTAAGATTTCCGCCTTTGACGATCTTCACCCAGGGAAACGTGTCCCCTTGGCAAACCAGGTCGCTCCCCAACTCCTGCAGATAAAACTCTTAATTGAAGCCTGATATCATCGGCGACTTTTCCAAAATCTCCTGGAGCTCCCCTAGGAAGGGTTAGACACTTCATTTGAAATGATGGTGTTGGTGCTGAACGCGCTTCCACTTACTCTGCGGCAGTCTGCTGTGGCAGGAAGCCTAAAATCGCCGATTGGTACTATTGGGACTGGACCAGGCGCAACAACCCAGGCCGGTAGATTATTATTGTGGGACAAGATACATACTTGGAAGACAGGTTTTCCAACGTATGACTTGTTGCCATATCCCGTATGGTTGCCATATCCCGTATCCATGAGCCTGGCTTGCAGGATGATGACCCGGCCGGAGACCCAGGCAGTCTGCCGTAGGGCAGAATATTAAGGGGATCTCAGCTCCTGTGAATCCATATCGATTGATATCATTAGTGGTATGGAATTGTCATGTGACGATCATTGTGTACACCAGGTGTACAGGATGAACCGCTGGCTGGCTTACGCCACGTGATATAAGCGGCCTAATCTCCAACCTCTGAGGATCTGAACTCTCAATTTATCGTAATGAGAGATTGAAGAAGGGATCTACCGTCAACGAGATAGATAATCAATCGTCATATGGCGTCCGATCTTTAAGAGGCTACGTTTGTGTAGTTGATACAGTTTCCTTCTGCCTTTTCCCCTTTGAGCATCCACAACAATTAGCGTAGCTTTCGCGTAACTATAGCGTAACTTCGAATAACAACAATCATACTTCATACATCGCATGAACCTTGCTCATTGCAACATGACTCCCCCGGCAGAGACAACTACCTTCGGGCATCTTATGAGAAACAAACGAAGTAATGTTTCGCGCTTGACTAAAGGAGGAAAGCACTTGAAAAAAAATATGCTAAAGCAGCATGTCTCCATGGATAAGGGTGTCAGTATATGATACATTTTGCTGATTTTTTCTCCGTTTCCCCGAGTCCGTTGTGCCCAAAGGACGACAATGCTATCCACCAGCACCCTGGCACGCATACCGTAATAATCGAAAGACTGTGTCTATATAAATGGTGTATTATACAGCTCTTGTTACATCTCGGCTGAATTACCCGCAGGATGTGCCGAATTGGCCAACCTCGGACTTCAATCCATGCGGGGTATCAATCCGTAGATTCCTAATATGCTGACGATCCCCGCTTTCCTTCATGTGCTGGGTGTAAGACGCTACCTATAGACCATTCAAGGCATTCATTTTTCCAAAAAAAAAAAAAAAAAAAGAAAAATACTCTTTGTTTTCATACTACTTCTACGTCGTCACGCAGCCGCCAACTAGGTTTCGAATTCACACCACTGCGCAATGAATCGCCTCGAGGGAAAAATAGCCATAGTCACAGGCTCAGCAGGTGGCATCGGTCGCGCGATCTCACTCAAGCTCGCCGGTGCAGGGGCTATAGTAGTCTGCGGTGACATCGCAGAAATAGCCAAGGGTGATACTGTGTCCACGCACGAAACTATAATCCAGCAAGGTGGTCGCGCCGAGTTCGTGAAGCTTGATGTCTCCGACGCCGCACAGGTAGAAAATATCGTGCAGCACGCCGTGCAAAAGTTTGGGAGGCTGGATATGTAGGTTCCCTCCCAAGATAAGCTGAATCTCCCTACTCTACGGTTGCCCTGTTCTGAATCCCGCAAGAGCGTGGCAAATACTAAACCTAAACCAGAATGATAAACAATGCCGGCGTCGCATCCGAAGCGGCAAATCCAAAGCCGATCTGGGAGTTCGACCAATCTGTCTGGGACCGCGACATCTCTGTGAACAGCAAGGGGGTCTTTCTCGGCTGCAAATACGCATCAGCACAGATGATCAAACAAGAGCCCCGAACCTCCGGAGATCGGGGCTGGATCCTCAATCTCGCAAGCGTATTGGGGCTGCATGGAGCGCCAGGTGTCACCGGGTATGTAGCGTCGAAGCATGCCGTCATGGGAATAACGAAGGCTGCGGCGCTGGATTGTGCAAAGTTACGCGTGCATGTCAATGCGCTTTGTCCGGGATGTACGTATACGTCTTCCTTCTTTTCTTTTTCCCTTTTTTATCCTCACCTGGTTGCTGCAGTTCCTGAAACAGCGAGTAGATACAGATACAGCGTTCATAGCCGACTTAACCACCGAGCAACGGGCCGTAGTGGAGAGAATGCACCCGTTTCGCGGGCTGGGACGGCCAGAGGATATAGCCAATGCGGCGCTATTTCTGGTTTCGGAGGAGAACACCTGGGTTAGCGGTGTTGGACTGGCTGTTGATGGCGGATATACGGCTATATAATCCAGGTTGAGGAAACAACGGCGAATAGGCGCGCCTTTTGTCGCAGCATGTATACAGCTACCCTATGTTGACAAGGGTCTTGCAGATCTACGAGACGTATCCTATTGTCGATTATTTTTCTATTTTGTTGAGGTAAATCGCAAAATGGCTACCGGGACTCAGTATGATCTTACGAATTCGTTATTCAAGTGTCCCTGAGTATCAGAGAAAGTCCAGCAACGATGTTGAGCCCCTAGTGAAATCAATGCACCCAGTCGTTTTCTTTCTCTTCCCTAGCCGGGGCCTTACTCCCAATTGTAACTGCAAACCATCTGTTAACAAGTGAACAATGTCCGCCAAGAAGAAGAGTATATGACGCTGTCCTGATAAACGCAATTGTAATGGGGAAAATTACTCCATGCGCCGTCGAGATCATAATCATGTAGGCATCGACCTCGACCTGAATAACCAACTCCGTCATCAAAGATACAACCTGCAGCGATTGGGAACGCGTCGAGGAATCCGCGACACTTATAGCAGGCTGTTATGCTTTTAAAACGACCTCGCCGACGCCTGGATCCACGGCCAATTCGAGCTTGTGTTCCGATGCGGCGAAACGAATCCGACTTGGTTTCAAGCCAAGATTGAAGATGTTTCCTCCGCCATGATGTGACTATTTATGGATTAAAATATCAATAGTGAAATTCCATGCTTTTTTCTGCGCATGTCACTAGCCGGCTTGATAGACATTCTAACTTTGTTTTAACGAAAGACAGGAAAATGAGCCAACCGAACAGAGAGGGGAAAAGCCGCGAGAGTTACTAGTGGTGACCAAAAGGCAGTGCCAGAAATTAGAGCAGCCACACCATACCAACGGTTCATATCAGTATGATAATCTGTCTGTCAAAGGGCATAGGAAGCCACACCTGTTCTTTCAGATGACCAGTTTCGCGCTTTTTTGTCAACCTCTTTGTCTGCGAAATTCTCTATACGCTTTCGGCATTCCTTCCTGAATACTCCATTATTGCGTTCTGCTGGCCCAGCTTCTGGAGCTGCACAATTATCCTAACTGTCATCTGCATTAAGACCTTCTTCATAACAGTTGCACCCGTAGTCCTTATAAACTGGCTGGCCCGGCATGCACGGGTACGGGCGCCAAGGCTCTCGGCTCGGGCCGATCCACGGCTGCTTGAGATTCTCGGTCCCTGGGGAGGGCTGCTCGCAGGGAGCGACGGAGACGGGTGCGCAGCTAGGTGGCTAGAATGGATGAGGCGACTGCATAGCGGCCGCAAGGACATACAATTCCAAACCTGGTAGGTTGAGTTGCGTAGGATGCTACCTATGGCGGTCGCCAGAGCTCAGCTGTAGGATATGAATGGAAAGAGAACGAGAAAAAAAAGACACGTGGGGAGTAGTAGGAGAAGTTCAGGAAGACCAGGTAAACTGGATCAATATTCTATTAGTAAGAAGGACTCTGTAACGTATTTCCCAGGTCCGCCGTAGTTCCCGGGTCTGCCGTGGAAAACTATGCTTGCTCAATTTTAATGTACTATACAACAACCAAAAGTGATTCAAATTGAATAAACTAAATTCCGTAACGATTAGGACAGCTGGTTCTCTTATGCCCCTGAATATTACATTCTGAACATGTTGGTGGAGTACGTTTAGGTATACCTAAACTTTGAGGAGTATCACCACCAGCATCCCCCC